>NC_089516.1:90290818-90383318 GCF_036850995.1 Saccopteryx leptura | reverse complement strand
CTTTATTTGAAGAATATATTGTTATAATTTGTATATGTTTTCAGTAAAAAATATTTATATAAACTGTACAGATTATGTATATAACCTATTCTCTACTCTTTAGTAGAGTTCGAGACACTAAAGTGCAATAACTGTGCCCAAATTAAGCAAGTATTTGCTAAAAAGGGCATCTTTCTATAAAAATATGTCTTTGTAATTTAGAGTGAAGTGCATCAGAAGTTATGCTGTATCTGTCATTTTAAGCCTATATTCTATTATTAAATGGGTCTTTATCTTCTTGAATTTGTATATAACAGCCTAGAAAATCACAAAGAAAGTGGATGCATTTAATGTGTGATTCATTTACAGCTATGACTAGAAAATGCGATTTTCTAAAAAGCATCAGGAAGATTTAATGTTGGCATGATAGATGAATTGGTTGATACCAAAAGATGTTCAATAAAAAGAATTAACAAATTAATGTAACTGTAGATAAAACCACATAATAAACCTATATGACTAAGGGATTTTTGTCATTCTAGCTCAATTTACTGAAGAAAACCACTTATAATAAGGTGAGAGTCAGGAAAAAACTTTTCAAGAGATGTAATTATAAATCTGCATCAAAAGTGTTACAGCGTAGAATTTTAAGGACATGTGCAGAGTGAAAAATGATATTTATGACTGCTTCTTGGGGTAGATAAAAAATATCCCTATAACAGATACACAGACAAAAAAATCTCATATATGAAAACAAAATATGTTCTAAGACATGAATACAGTAGTATTCCTAGGGAACATTAGTTTCCTTTTGCTGTCTGTCTTTATTTCTTTTTTTGTCTTTCTAACTGGCCATCATCTTCTATGTGCACATTTCACCAATTCACAGAAACAGCAACAACATAATTTTCCTCCATAACAAAACCAAGAAAATGTCTTGTTTCAGTATTACACTAAACCAGGAAACCATTGATGTATTAATTGGGGGTGGGAGAAGTGAATATTCCTTGTTAATTAAATTAGATGTAGACTTTATAATGTGTAACTTGAAGATATGTAATTTATGATTAAACTGTGTGTAAATGTTGTAATAAAAACTGTGGTAAATGTATAATTTCATTGGTGAAGGTTTCCAGTGAATGTCAAGTAAGTTTCTTTTGTGCCCAGCAGATCACGTAGCATTTTGAGAATATATTATTGTTCATTTTGTGAAACTCTTTAAATCATGTTTAATTTAGTGTGTAGAAAACCTTTTTAATTTTTAACTATAAGAGTTTAATTAGTGAGATTTCAAATTCATTAGTATTAATATTTTTCTTTTGTGTTTGTTAATATCAAAAGGGATTTGAAGCATCCTGGTATTCCAGGGGCATGTGAATACTGAAGGACTGATGATGTTTAAAAGTTTATTGACATATGACCGTGTATATGTGTTGATATTATTGTTCATATTGTTAATAATGAAAATTTTTAAACCTGGGGAAGATTAAAAAAACCCAGAATGACAAAATCAGAGCTTCCAGTAGATTTTAGACTGTTTTCTCAGTGAAAACTTGTGAAGATAATGTGTGAGAATTTTTTTCTTCTGTTTTAGTTATTTTTACTGTTTCTACATTTTAGATTTTATGATCTACACTCAAAAAATTAACAAAAAAAGATAAAAAAGAAACAAAAAATATTTAAAAAATATGATTGGTTACTATGTTAATAAAATTTAGAATAGAAAACAAAGTTAGATATTTGGGAATTTTTTTCTCCTGATAGTGTACTTTATTGAGTTGTAAATGTGGCTCTTAAGTCCTTATACGTATTAATTGGTGAAGTTGTGATACCTTTCCTAGAGATATAGGAATGAACAGATATGCTTTTATTGCCCTTTCTAACTCTGATTATATAGTCAGACTTAGATTGTGTTCAGAATATTAAAAGACTGGGCATCCTCTTCTGGGTTTGTACCAGAGAGGCTTTGAATGGAAGCAGGCTAGAAGTAGCCAAAGAGGCAAGGGGTGTGAGCCCAGTTATTCTCCCCTATGCATTCTCTTTTAAAGCTTCCGTTAGAACTGGCCTTGGCAACCTGTAACTTCCAAGGCTTCAAATCTGATGAGATCTTTCTCATCGCAATGCAAATTCTTTCTTCAAATGGATGGACAGAGCAATAGCTTGACAAATCTCACAGGTGGTTCTTCTGCTGTGCAAAATATTTAGTCCCAGACTTAAGAAAAGTCTTGTTTTACCATCAATCCAAAATAATTCACTTGAAAAAAACAACGATTTTATTTAGTTTGAAATTAAAACTTTAAGTTGAATGACAAGTTTGACAATACGTTCAGTGAGACTGGTTACTCAATTTTTGTGGCCATGTTCAGTTACATGTGATTAATAATTTATTAGGTAGAAAGTTGATATATCACATTTATGAGTGTGTATTCAAACACTGTGTATCTTATATGATAAGTGCATACACATTTTTCCTTGAACTTTATCTTCAAGTTTTAGGTAATACTGTGTGGGTGTATTAAAAACAAACTTACATATGATACAAACAATGTAATAAATTTAGAGAGTACATTTTGTGTAGTCTCAGTTAGTTATTTAACATTTTGTTCCTGGTGATGTAAATTTGTTTAGAAAAAAATGGTTGTTAAATGATTAGTGCTATTGTGTACTGGTGACAGTTATGAAGAGCCTCTGCCTTCCCAAACTAATATTTGTCACACACTTTCATTATGATGGACTAAACAAAATCACAAAACATGCAGTATTTATACTGTATCATGTCACATACAGACAAAAAAAAATCCTTTTCATTCACAGAAAAATTAAGTAAATTTGACTCACAACCATATTTCAACATTTTTGTTGTTTCCATTAAGACTAAATGTGCATATACTTTCTCATATATATTTATAAACATCTCCTTGTTAAAGCTTTTTTTTTTTCTTTTTACACTCTTCAGATTTATATTTTCCAGTATGGTTACCATTTCTTGTCTTTTTTCTTTTATATTTGTTTCAAACCAAATTTATAGTTATGGTTAGAAAAAGTTTTTATGACAACTACTGAACACTATTTTGGCTGTTAACAATTGGCACCATTGCCCTGGAAAAATATGGGAGCAAGAGAAGCTGAACTGTATTTGAACAAAAGCATTTCACGTTATGTGCCAATTACCACACCAGAGCAATTTTATGCAGAGGCCTTAAATATTTATTCATAGTAGCTTTTTTACACTAACAATCCATGTGCTTTCAGTAAATGTGATTTTTGAAAGCAGTGGAAGCTGACAATAGCAGACATAGTAATGGAAAGGCTACTCAGAAAATTGTGTGTGCACAAATAAAAAAAAATGAAGGCAATTGTTTAGTGATTGTATGTGGTATTTTTAGAAATAAAATATGTAAAATTTATGCTATCTTTGCTTAAAATACTTGGAAGTTTATGAAATATAGATTTATGTTTGTATTTTGAGAAGATTCCTCTTCTGTGACATCATACAGCATCTGAAAGTGAACAGTATCCCAAAGCAGTTCTAGTCATGCTTTGGAAGTGAGAAGGTTGGATATTGTATGGCCCAGGATGGCAGTATGTAGTCCAGTGGTAAATGTGTATTAATTGTTCTATTTCAGGTTCTATAGTGCATGTTTTCTTATATTCATTAATATCGGTATTAATAAAGTCATAAAAAACAAAAGTGCATTTTATTGTGTGTTTGTTAATTCAAAAGTCAAAGGTTTTATGTAATTTTAAATTAGTTTTTAAATTCATATAGAGTAAAATGCACTTCGCTGGTGGTAGACTTTTGTGAGTTAGCTTCCTCTTCTGTTTACTCTGTGAAGCCCTTCAATATAATTCTTCAAATGAACATAATTTCTCTCACTTTTCAAAGTTGGTTAACAATATCGTAGTGTTTCAGAACACTTATATTGCACCTTTCAAGACTAAACAGATACCTGTATTTATTTACAGGAGAGGGCAAGTGAAGGTTACAGTTGTTCATATAGAAAATAATACAATAATTAGTGAATAATAATACAAGAATAAACTCTGTGTTCTCCATAATCTCGATTGTAAACCTACTTTTGCCCCAACCCCTAAGAATAATCTTATTGCCTCATTTGATGTAAAAGACACTCAAGGATTTCTTTATAAAATCTTTTAAGATCCAAGTGAAATAATTTTCTGAGAATGTTCATAATATTGGTGGGACAAAATAATTTCACTCTTGGCTTCACTTTTACTCTGGCTAATTGAAGAAAATCTCAGTATATTGAAACCTTTCAAACTGCACAGGATTAGTTAATAGTCAACCTCATTTAGCATTTTTATTCATCCTGACACTTGGTTAAGATTTATAGAGCACATAATCTGGTGCATTTTGTCTTCTTTCTATTCTTATTTATTTTTAAATTATTATAGTATTGATTAGTTACTCATTAATACCAAGGATTAGATGATGAAGAAAAATAACAAAATTTAAATCATGCAAAAATGTAATCCCTGGCAAAAAAAAAAAAAAAAGATTGCAGTTTTAAAATAAGTATAATGTATTCATAAGTTATTTGTATTATTTCTCATCCTGATTCCAGGTGTGTGTTAAAAAAACTCAAACTGCAATGAATAATACACAGATTAGAAATCACTGGATTGTATATAGATATTATCATAATAAACTGGGCAAGAACATTTAAAACCTGAAAAAATGAATAGATGAATATGTAGTCTGTGAATAGAGAATAATTGCTGCACTGTAAAAGAATGTTGAAAATCTCTAATATTTTAATAAGTACAAAAATTAGTAAGTTAATATTTAGCTTGATTAAAAACATAACTGAAATTGCTGATTTTAATGCCAAAAGTAGTCAAACTGATTTATAAAATAAGTTATTAATGGTATAATAAATATTGCTTCAAACAAAACAATACAAAACAAAACAATATAAAATACCTTTGAAGCAAGGCAGTAGATTCAGAATTTATCTTCTATATTTTGGGTTATAAACTCCATTATTTCAAGTATCTGAAAATCTATAGCTGCATAAAAACTGATGATGTTTAACCCATGCACAGGATTTCTGCCTACCTTGTCTCTCAAAGTATCCTAGAATTAATTGAAAAAATAGAAACAAAAGACAACAATTAAGAAAATTATAATTCTGTTAGCAACTTAAGTAATTCAAGTATCTACTCATACTACATTTTCTTTATAAACATTTTTTTTCATTTTTACTAGCTATTGGAGAAATGCAAATTAAAACTACAATGAGATATCAGTTCATACCTGTTAGATTGGCTATTATCAATAAGACAAGTAATAACAAATGTTGGAGAGGCTGTGGAGAAAAAGAACCAAGAACCCTTATTTACTACTTTCTATCCACTACACCACCACTGGCCAGGCTAGTCTGTATTAGTTTTAGGTGTAAAGTATACTGGTTAGATAATCATTTACTTTATAATATGTTTTCCCTGATATTTTCAGTACCCACCTGACACTATACATTGTTATTAACTATATTATTATTGGCATATTATATATTATTGGCAAGATTATTATTATTTTTTGTGTCTTTGTGTGTGACAGAGACAGAAACAGAGAGAGGGACAGATAGGGACAAACAGACAGGAAGGAAGAGAGATAAGAAGCATCAATTCTTCATTGCGGCTCCTTAGATGTTCATTGGCTGCTTTCTCATATGTGCATTGACTGGTGAGCTACAGCAGACTGAGTGACCCTTTGCTCAAGCCAGCAACCTTGGGTTCAAGCCAGTGACCTTTGGGCTCAGCCAGCAACCATGGGGTCCTGTCAGTGATCTCACTCTCAAGCCAGATGAACCTGCACTCAAGCTGGTGACCTCGGAGTTTTGAACCTGGTTGCTCTGTGTCCCCGTCCAACCTTCTATCCATTGTTTCACCACCTGGTCAGGGGACAATATTATTGACTATATTCTTTATACTCTTTTTTACATCCCAATGACTATTTTGTAACTAAAATCTGCAATTCTCAATTCTTTCACCTTTATCATTTAGTTCCCCAACACCCCTCTCCCTTCTGGCAATCATCAATATGTTCTCTGTATCTATAAGTCTGTTTCTATTTTCTTTGTTTATTTTGTTCTTTAAATTACATATATAAGTGAAATTGTACAGTATTTGTCTTTTTCTGGCTTACCTCACTTAGCATAATTTCTTTTAGGTCCATCCATTCTGTCATAAATGGTAAGATTTTGTTCTTTATTATGGCTGCATAATATTCTAGTGTGTGTATGTGTGTGAGTGCATGCGCGTGCACGCACGTGTGCACTCACTACAAATTTTTATCCACTCATCAGACTCTTCTGGTTAATGATGACTTTGACAGTTTTGAGGAATTTTGGTGAAATATTTTGTAGAATGTCCCTCAAATGGAATTTTTCTGATTTTTTTCCTCTTGATTAGACTGTAGTTTTAACTGTGGGGTGGGACACCACAAACATAAAGTGCTTATTTCATCACATTTTATCAGGTGCACATGATAGTACATTACTAAACCTATATAGTTACTATTTAGCATCATATCACATTATGTTTTGGTTTCACTCTTCATCACTAAATCAGATAATCACAATTTTTCAAACATTTGGTGTAGTCAGGCTAAGGGCATCTCCACAATGTATCTCTTCTGAACTTGAAGTCCATGGAATAATTCAGGAAATGCTCTCTCTCAAGTTTCCACTTATAAAAAATATTAATACCTTCATATTTCATTTTTTTCAGCCCCTAAAAGGGCAATTTGGCTATATTATTATTAAAAATAATAAGTAAATATGTTATATGTCTCCAATCCTAGTTTCTGAAAGAGTGGTCCTAAAATGCTTACAATTTTTTAAAAGATAAATACGCTAGGAACATCTTTTGTTCTAATACTTGGTCTATGACTTAGTTCTTAACACGAGGCTCCTAAAATGCTTCTAATTCCCTGGGTGATAAAAATATATTTTGTTCTAATTAAGTGACTCTGTGTTGGGTCTTGGATAGCTCCAGGATAAAGATTAGTTATCAGGAAAAAACAGGCCATGAGTAGAAGATTGGACTTCTCAGCCCTGTCCTCATTTTTTGAGAAAAAAGAAGGACTGAAAATAGAGTTGATAATCCATCATGCCTAAGTGATAAAGCTGGGGAAGTGGTAGTCTTGTATGACTGAACCCTTAACCTGTAGAATCTGTTATCTCTAATAGAATTGAAATGTCAGGCACTCAGCTAAGGTCACAAATAATTATTTCATTTGGGAAAAAATTTTGCACATTTGGTGGCCAGATGAGTCCAAAATGAATTGTTCTCTGTGAGTATCAAAGGAGACACATGATAAAGAAAAGTATAGAAGGTGGATGTAAGGCCAAGAGCCGCCATTGTGGCCATTCACATGCAGGTTCCCATTGGATTCGGGCAGACGGTAAAGAAATGGCGGAGTCGGAGTATGGTGGGCCATCCTATTTATTGGTGTCTCACCAAGACAGGCAAACCACAAAAGAAGACAAGGGAAAAGCAAAAAACTAGCTTTTCCCATGAAGGGCAAGGGATCAGGGAAGCCCCTGCAATCGTGATAGCAGGAACTGTGTGAGCCAGCTCCTGGTCTGTCCCACTTTATAGTGTAGAAAACCAAAAACCCTTAATCCAATATACAAACAAGGAAGTCTCTGTTACAAAGTCACTTCTCCGAGGCATAATTGGATTCCTCATGAGAGTGCACCACCCAGATCATACAATCAGTCAAGGGTGTGGGGAAAAGCCCGGTCTTAAAACTAAACCCTAGGCTACAACGACCCTGCCTGCCCACAGCCCGTCCCCCACACCCAACACAAACCACAAGCGAGCAAACACATATATCATATTTACAAACCCATTTGACCAACATTCCACCCCTTTTGCTTGCTTTATAATCTAAACCACAGGTATCTTCCATGATGGCCACTGTGCAAGGAGTGGGATACATTGCATAAACAGAGATAGTACAAATACGGCAATTGGATTAACAGATCAAAAGCTATGAACGAAATGAGAGAGCTGTCAGTGGCACCAAGAGAGGCAAATCTTTTCCCTTTGGCAGAATACAGGCCAGAGTTTTGTCTGCAGACAGCACCGTAGCTGGCACCAGAGGCCGCCCTGAGCAGGCATACCAAACCTTATTGGCCAATACACCAGCATCTGCTGGATCTATGTGTAGTAAAATAGGAGAACTCATTATTGGCCATAAAGAAATTACAAAGGTGCCCTTCATAATGCTGTCCCCTTAAGCACTCAAGGGATAATACACTTCTACCTTAGGTGGCCAGGTGCTGGTTGCCCAAGGAGTTAACTGGAGGTCTACCTCTAACACCTTTCCCCATGGTGCCAACAAGGCCACCCACCTCAGATGGGCGGCCTGTACAGTCCAGGGCCAAGTCCATTTAAAGCCGTTGTCCTTTAAGAAGGGTTGTTGGAGCAGGCAAGAGCACGTTGCCCTGCTGTCCGAAACCTGGCTTGAGTAAAATGTCCTTGGTGTGTATCTGCAACTGAATGGGGGCAGCTGTTCGATGTAGGAGGGCCTCTACTGGAGCTGGGCTTCCCCGTCGAGGTCGCTCATTCAAAATCTGAAATACTGTCCATAAGCGGCGTGTCCATCCAGTAAGAGAGCCAGTGCCCCCCTCCTGTCGCAGTCCCTGCTTTAAGAGTCCATTATACTGCTCAATGATACCAGCAGCCTGGGGTGGTAGGGAACATGGACCCCCAGCTTTTGAGCCCATTGCCTCACCATTGAACCAGTGAAGTGGGTACCATTGTCACTTTCAAGGACCAGCAGTCGCCCATATGCAGCACTCAGGTGGTCCAGAGTCTGTATGACTGCCCTCTGGTCAGGGTTACGAGCGGGGTAAGTAGCAAGCAGCCCAGTGGCAGTATCTACACAAGTGACTGCATACTGGTACCCTTCTGACTTTGGTAAGGGTCCAATGATGTCTATCTGCCATCATGTCAGTGGAACATGACCCCTCTGGATCTGTCCAGGTGACACCAGTGGTCTCCGAGGGTGCTCCTTGGAACATACTACACATTGCTCACAGGCTGCAAGTACCTCTGCATAGGACACAGGCAAGTTCCAAGCTTTAACCGTAGCCCACATAGTTTTCTGTCCTGCATGGAGCAGGCGCCGGTGGAGCCACTGTGCCATATCACCTGCAGGTGCAGTCTCCAGCCATCACACCCTTGCCAACATATCTGCCTCATCATTCTCAGGATGGGCTAGAGGGGCATGCCCTGTGACATGATATACTGTCACCTGCTTCTGGTGTCCTATTTCCCATAAGTCCTGCCACATAGCCTGACCCCATAGTGGATGGTGCATTACCATCCACTGATTAATGTGCCAAGTAGCAATCCAAAGGGTCAGTCCACGATAGACAGCCCAACTGTCAGTACAGATCACCAAAGGTGAAGGTTCATTATGGGCAACTAGCCAAACAGCTCTTAATTCTGCCCATTGGCTGCTTTGGCCTGTACCCGTGTCCATCCAAATAGTCTCAGTGGCTGGATGGAAGGCGATAGCCATCCATTTGGCAGGTTGGCTCCTGCTGGAACCATCAGTATACCAGGCATCCTTGGGGATGGGCACCCGCCCCTCCTGGTAGGGACTGACTTCAGGTTCTGCCTCCTGAGCCCCAGCTACACCTGACTCTAAGGTCGCATAGGTGACTGGACCCAAGACTTCCTGCAGTTCTACCCTCAATGGGCTGGTGCTAAGAGCACAGCATTGTTGCAGATAGGCATCCTACTTGGCCAGGGTGGACATTTGAGCCATACCACTACGTGGTTTAGTTGCCCAATCTCTCACCCATCCAGCTATAGGGTATGTTGTCTTGACTGTAACTGGTGTTGTGGTTGTAATACTCTCAGTTGCCAGGAGGGCAGCATACACAGCTGCCAGCTGCTTCTCTACTAATGAGTAACGAACTTCAGCACCTTTCCACAATTGGGACCAAAATCCAATAGGTTGCCGTAGGCGCTCTGTCCGCTGCCACAAGCCCCATCCAAACCCCTCCGAGGTTACATGAACATCCAGCTCACAGGGCCTGGCAGGATCAAACACATTCAAGGCCTGTGCCACCTTGACAGCTCTCTTAGAAGCTGCAAATGAACCTTGTGCCTGTTCAGTCCAATCCCAGCGAACCCCCTTTCGAACAAGGTTGTACAAGGGGCATAGTAACTGAGCCAAATAGGATATAAATGCTCGCCAATACCCCAACAAACCTAAGAATTCCTGTAACTGTTTTACCGTAGTGGGCACGGGGTATGCTTGATTCTTATCTATAACTGCATCAGGGATAACTTTTGTCTTACCCGACCAGACAACTCCCAAGAATTTAACAGATAACCCAGGTCCTTGTAATTTGTTCTTGTTGACTGCCCAGCCACATGCTTTCAAATGGGATAGCACGGTAGGGACTGCTTGCTCCAATTCTGGAAGAGAATCACTAGTTAGCATAATATCATCAATATAATGGTACATGCAGACTACCTCTGGCTGTTTCCATTTAGCCAGGTCAGCAGCCACCAGCCCATGGCACAAGGTGGGGCTATGCAAATAGCCTTGGGGTAACACTGTAAAGGTCCATTGTCTCCCTTCCCAACTGAAGGCAAATTGGTCTTGACTCTCTGTGGCTATATCAATAGAAAAAAAAGTATTGGCCAAGTCTGCCACAAAGTGGTATGTCCCCAACTCATGGCTTAGCCGATCCATCATGTTAGCTATTGAGGGTACAGCAGCATGCAAAGGGGGAACAACTTTATTAAGTTCCCTGTAATCTACTGTCATTCTCCAGGTTCCATCTGCTTTGTGCACAGGCCATACTGGGAGTTGTAAGGACTGTGTGTTGGCCGGATGACCCCCACCTTTTCTAGTTCGAGGATTGTCCCTGTGACTTCTTCATTACCACCTGGCAGGCAGTACTGCTTGGTGTTAGTCACATGCTGAGGGATGGGTAATTGCAAAGGGGAATGTGATGCATGTCCCCGCAATACTGCCTTCACAACCCTGATCCGCAGCCGGAACTCCCCAGCTATAGTTTCCAACCACAGTCCTTGCAAGACATCTACCCCCAAAATATATTCAGGAATAGGAGATACATATACCTTATATGGCTTAGGAGGCAGTCTCCCTATCCCCAATGGAATAGTTATTGGCTTCACTTGAATAGTTTGGCTCCCATAACCGTAAATGGCCACTGGGATCCCAGCAAACCGCTCTGGGTTCCCATAGAGAAGGGAACATGCTGCACCTGTATCCACCAAGGCCAACACCCGTTGTACATTGGAAGGGGACCAGTGGATAGCCAGTTCCACATGTGGCCTCCGGTCCCCGCCCATCCCCGTTAGACGGCTCCCTTAGCTTTTTTCCTATTCAAACTGGTACAATGGGTCTTGGGATTTCTCCTCTCCCTTGGCCATCTCTATTATATAATCTTGTAATCGAGCTGCGTGCGCACCAAACGTTTTATTGGTAGCTGCTGGGGCCTTTCGTCTCAGTGGCTGGAACTTCTGTTCTGGTTTAAGCTGCCACCAAAGCTCCAAAAGAATTTTATTAGACTGGCCATCCAATTTCCCCTTATCTGCTCCAGCCGCAATCAAGTCTACCCACATCTGCATTTGGGTAACCTTTACAGGCACGTTTCCCTTGTTAGTTGGGGGGGAAACATAGGCAGCAGCCCTCACTGCTTTATGATCCCGAGCGTCCTCCAGCTCTCCCAAATCTGCTACCATCTGTGTAACTGCATTGATGGACTGCCCCACATAGGGGCCCAAGATAGCCACAAGTGACCCAAAAAGGGCTGATGGGGCGCTAGCAAGGACAAATTCCCTCATTTTTGCCGTAAACACTTCCTCATCTGGCCCACGAGACCCAGGGTTGAAAACAGCATTCTTCATACCTAGTTCCCGAAGGACCTTTACTAACTCACTGTAGCACTGTCCCCGACTCATTGCCCCCGGCAATTCTCCAGCATTCTGCCAGACCATACGAATGGCAGCCATCACCCATTCTAATAGGGTATGGTCTTCTGGGTTGCCATGGCAGTTCTGAAGACGCTGCCTCAAGGAAGAGTGTGTGGTAATGGCAGCCAATTTCTCCATCTCTGTTCTGGAGAGCATGATGCCATCCACCCCTATATCCCATAATTGTAGTAACCAGGCTACCAGGGATTCAGTAGGTTTCTGCCTAAATTGTGCCCCCAACTCCGTCAGCTCTGCCTGGGTATAGGGCTGGACCACACAGTGTTCCATTACCTGGGCAGGAGGCTGTGGCTGCCCCTGAGAGACTCTTTGTTGCTGGGTTTTTACCTTCTTGGCGACCACTGGTCGGGCTCTCAGTGTGCATATGGCAGCTTCAGCCTGAGCCTTCTCATCCTCAGAAGAGGAGTTGCCAGCGCCTGCTCCCACTGACTCAAAGCCAATCCACCGGCATGGATGCTGTTGCTCCTTTGGTGACCATTTAGGCTCCTGTGGCTGCTGGCTTTTGGCCAGAAGCTGAGACTCGATCTCCTGAATCCGCAGTAGTTGTTTCTCCAACAACTGCCGGTGAAAACATTCAGCTTCCAGGGTAAACTGCAACTCGCGAACCCGTAATTCCTTCTCCAGTGCTCGCTCCAATTCCAGCCACTTCTGCCTTTCTATTTGCAATTCATACTGAAGCTTTTGACCTCGGGCAGCTTCTCGCACAGAACTCCTGGTTTCCCCTTGAGTAAAAAACATGTAGCCCGTGGCTCCTAAAAGGACAGCCTTGGGAAGCCAGAGCAGCAACCAGTACTCTATCCCACCCATCAAGGGTGGCGGCCCCATACCAATCTCTGAATTCTGCCGACTATGCCAGTTGTAAGGCCAGGAGCCGCCATCATGGCCACTCACATGCAGGTTCCCATTGGATTCGGGCAGACGGTAAAGAAATTGCGGAGTTGGAGTATGGTGGGCCATCCTATTTATTGGTGTCTCACCAAGACAGGCAAACCACAAAAGAAGACAAGGGAAAAGCAAAAAACTAGCTTTTCCCATGAAGGGCAAGGGATCAGGGAAGCCCCTGCAATCGTGATAGCAGGAACTGTGTGAGCCAGCTCCTGGTCTGTCCCACTTTATAGTGTAGAAAACCAAAAACCCTTAATCCAATATACAAACAAGGAAGTCTCTGATACAAAGTCACTTCTCCGAGGCATAATTGGATTCCTCATGAGAGTGTACCACCCAGATCATACAATCAGTCAAGGGTGTGGGGAAAAGCCCGGTCTTAAAACTAAACCCTAGGCCAGGGGTCCCCAAACTATGGCCCACAGGCCACATGCGGCCCCTGAGGCCATTTATCCGGCCCCCGCCGCACTTCTGGAAGGGCACCTCTTTCATTGGTGGTCAGTGAGAGGAGCATAGTTCCCATTGAAATATTGGTCATTTTGTTGATTTAAATTTACTTGTTCTTTATTTTAAATATTGTATTTGTTCCCGTTTTGTTTTTTTACTTTAAAATAAGATGTGCAGTATGCATAGGAATTTGTTCATAGTTTTTTTTTTATAGTCCGGCCCTCCAACGGTCTGAGGGACAGTGAACTGGCCCCCTGTGTAAAAAGTTTGGGGACCCCTGCCCTAGGCTACAATGACCCTGCCTGCCCACGGCCTGTCCCCCACACCCAACACAAACCACAAGCGAGCAAACACATATATCATATTTACAAACTCATTTGACCAACAGTGGGGAACTAGATTTTTCCCTATACAAAAAACTGATTGTCCCTCAGTAAAAAACTGAGTTTTTCTTTTTATAAAGGGAAATAAAGTAAGATCTTAAGCATCTGGAAGACAAAGGACAAATACAACAAATTAGGTACATAACCCTTATTTCTAACATTGAGAGCCAAACATGCTGGATTATACCTTGTTTAAAATATTTTGAAGTTGTAAAGAAATGTAAATAAATTTATTATTATTTGATAGATCAATGCTTTGACGTTCACGTCTATCTACTGGGAGATATTCATTAGATATTGTCAAGGTAGTAATGTTATTGAAGATTTATCTAATGAGGAAAAACTTTTGGCCTTCTTATTAACTTTTTTTTAAATTTTACACCAAACCAACTGGATTTTTGACAGTAGTTACAAAATTTATTACCAAACAATATACAAAGGAAATTGATTTTTCCTAAACTAAGTAAAAAAAAAAAAAAAAGTTGTGTCTTTCAATTTAGAATGTTTCTATAAGAACAGTTTTTTATAGAGCAAGTTACACCGCAATAGCCCAAGGCAAATTTTTCCACTGCATTCTTTATTCATGGGGAATAGAAAAAAATCGATTATTGGATGACACTTGTGAAAACCTTTTAGTTGCAAAGATGATGATGCAAGTTACTGTATATTTTTCTCTGAAAGTATTCATGTGACTTAACTCAAAGAATCTCAGATCTTAAGTCATACATTGCCCATCTCCCAAAATTGAATGTAATTCTCTTACATATTATGATTCAGTTACATACCTAGAAGGAAATATTCACTTAATAGATCAGTCATCAACTTCTTAAGTAGTTTCAGTTTATTTAGTTGTATCCACTGTGGTGCCAAAAAAATTTTTAGTACACAAACCTCTGTTTCTTACCCATTATTGACATTAAAAGAAGTTGATATGTAAGCATAAAGAATAAATACAAAGTACTTGCCTTGTCATCCACCCAATTGGAGGAAACATCCAATCATCGTAATGTGCTCATCTGCATGTGCTACTGAGCAATGGAAAAAATACAGGAAGTGGATTAGATTGTTTATTTAGAATATCTTATTGTCTATATCTCAGGTAAAATAAATGTCAATAGATTTTACAGTAAATGTGGACAAGTCCTGCCGGGGGTGAGTAGGATGGAGACACAAAGACCAGATTCCGGGGACCAGGTTCAGTGATGCAGATCCACTTTATTCAGGAAGTAAGCTAGCTTATATACACAGGCTCAGCCTATATGGTATTACAGGGTGTCCTTCCACAGCCAATGGCTGAAAAGATCAGGGAGCTGCGTGGTCGGTGCTAAGTCACTTCCTTATAGAAGGCGAGCTTCCTTCCTGGATATGCCCAGAAGGGTTCTGGGAGCTGGAATATTGTCACAGCATTGCACCAGCTGCAGCTGCTAGGAATGCGCTCTGTACTCCACCCACAAGTAAAGACAACTTGAGAGATCAGAGTTGGCAGAAAATCAAGGAAGAGTACCAAATATGTATGTGTGTATGTGTGTGTGTGTGTATATATCTTATTCGTACTGTTTTTTTTTCTTGAGAACTTTAATATAGATTTTAATGTTAAAAAAGGCATGACCAAGATCATCTACCATATGATCTCAGATCTGATGAAGTAGTGTACACATGTTCTGAGAAAAGGAAGTTCTTTGGATGTGTAAGCAATCTGAGTTATAATTTATCTGTCCCTATTATTCCTAGTGGTTAAATTCTCAGAAGCTAAAATAATAAATATCTAAGGCCAAATCCTAGTTCTTCTACTTGAAAACTAGATTACCAGGGGGCAATTTTAACCCTCCTTTTTCTTATTTGAAAGAAAATGCTAATATTAAGTATATTGTGAAGAATAATAGCAATATGTAACATAAACTATAATTGGAGAAAAGAGAAATAATGTGATGAAGAAAAAAGAGAAAAGTTTTCCTTTGGAGTGATACTTGTATGTATTTTATCTCTTTAAGGTATTACTTTTTACCAGTTGATGAAGAACAGAAATAAAAAATGAACTAGTCAGCCCTTCTTTATCCTTGAATAGGTGTTCCCGCTTTGAAAACCTTGAAATTGAACCACTTGATGAAGTAAAGTTGTTGGTCACCTGAAGAGCAAAAGGGCTTTTCACTCTTTGATTCTTGAGGCAGTGATTATTAGTATTTTCAAATATTTAACCCTATTATTGTCATCATACTATGACTAAAGTTTTATACCTTGATTATTTTATTGAGGAAGAAAAAAACAAAATACTTAAGTATTTAGAGCGTGAGTTAGTAAGGCAGGGAAGAATATAACAAAAATAGGTTTGTAGGGTCAATGCGGGACATGACCCTTCACCCTTTTTAGTCACATGGTGCCATGATCATGGATCGTGACCATGGACCATAAGAGAAAATGTAGTAAAATTTAACTAGGGTTTAACTAAGAACAATGAAACTGAGTCATGAAATATATATCAAGGAGGGGCAATACAAAACAAACAGCATATACCTTTCCCCCTAGCCCCTGCTTACCTATTTGCTTTCATATAGACAAAAAGTTTCACCTGCATAACCACTCAAGACTTAGCTATTTAAACTGCAACCCCACCCATCTTTTCACAGAACATTCACCAACTGGACATCATCAGTTCTTGCCTTTGTATATAAGTACTAAAGGTTATGTTCACTCCATTTGGTCTTCCTTGCAGTTTTTTTGGGATCCCACAAAAACACCAGATCAATTTTCTGTGTTTGGACCTCCTGCATTACAACAGGAGGTCTGAAAAAAGAATGAGAGAGAGAGAAGAGAGAGACAGAGAATTCAAAGATTCTGTGAATATTAAATGAGTGATTATTATGTGGCAAGGACTGTTCTAAGCACTGAAGATATAATGGTGAGAAGAAAAATGGTTTCTGTTATTAAAGAACTTATATTCTAGGCCCTGGCCGGTTGGCTCAGTGGTAGAGCATCGGCCTGGTGTGCGGGGGACCCGAGTTTGATTCCCGGCCAGGGCACATAGGAGAAGCGCCCATTTGCTTCTGCATTCCCCCCCTCCTTCCTCTCTGTCTCTCTCTTCCCTTCCCGCATCCAAGGCTCCATTGGAGCAAAGATGGCCCAGGCGTTGGGGATGGCTCCTTGGCCTCTGCCCCAGGCGCTAGAGTGGCTCTGGTCTCAGCAGAGCGACGCCCCCGAGGGGCAAAGCATCACCCCCTGGTGGGCAGAGCATCGCCCCTGGTGGGCGTAGCGGGTGGATCCCAGTCAGGTGCATGTGGGAGTCTGTCTGACTGTCTCTCCCCATTTCCAGCTTCAGAAAAATACAAAAAAAAAAAAGAACTTATATTCTAATAAATTGCAGTTGACTGGCAGTAAATAAGAATACACACATTTGTAAGAAAATGTCTGATAGTGCTGAGTGAGGGAAATCAAACAAAGTCATATGATAGAGACTATTTTATCTAGGATGTGCATCAATTAAATGCTTTTAGTTTCATATAACAGAAAAACCTTACTCAGATAACTCTGAATATTTTTTTTTCTATTTGACTTAACACAGTGTACTAACACAAGGAAGATTCTGACGGGTTCCATGCAGACTCTAATTTTCTTCCTTGTAATTCCCTTGGTTTTACCTGCCATTTTCTGTTGACTTCTTCCTTGTGCTGGGAGTAAAAAGACTGTTTAAATTTCATTGTCACATCTAGACACAGCAACATATAGATAAAAAAGATGATATGTTATTGTTTAAGAATGAAATCTATCAAAAAGGAAGAAAAAGAATAAAAAAATCTCAGTAACCTTCCAACTCAATATTTTATTGCCAGAAATAAGATCACATACTCTTAACAAATTAATCAGTGTTAAAATGAAAAAGATTGCAATAAATAAAGTAAACTAGATGGAATAGATTTGTTTTACTCAAACACCTTAACCACCTTTGTTGTAATTTCTGTTAAATTAACATTGGTTAAGTAGAGCCTTGGGGTGTTGAAGTGTCAGATGGTGAGCCACCAATTCCATGAATACCATAATGGACAGTGAAATAAAGAATGTTATTACTCACAGATAATGGAGGTACACATCACATGTCAAGGTGCCATATGGAAAGGTCAAAGCAAAGTGTAGGCAGAGTGCAAAGAGCAGGACCAAGACACATGCTTTTACTAAGATCTCCAGGTAAAATGATTTTGGGGTTCCTGGGCTAAGTCCAGATCAGCCAATTCAAATAAAAAAGAGCAAACTTTGACAAATTTTGTGGAGTGTTTTATCTAAGGAGTGCACAAGGAGGTGGTGTTGACAGCAGGACACATTGCTTTGTCTAGAACATGCACTTCCTTGTGTGGCTGCTGTCTCTTTAAGTTTCCTGGAGATTACTTAACAATATAAAATGGATGCTGAAACAGAAATATTATGAAGTAGCTTAGCTAAACTCTCAATAACTTTATAAGACTTCTGTGAAAAGACATTTAAGATAAGATAAAATATGAATAATAAAAAGAAAGAGCACTATGATTAGCTGAGAGGTAGAGATAATAGAAATGGATGAAGCAACAAGAGTAGTACTGTGGAAGTCAAGGAGGGAAAGAATATCAACAAAATGTGAATGAGTTTGTTAAAATGTCAGAATTTTAAGGTAATGTTCTCTCACTTCAAGTGTATCTTAATGCTGCCTAACTACCATGCCATGCTAGTTAATTTTTTCTCCTACTCTTCTAGATGATCAGTTCACTCATCCTTAACTGACAATATCAATTCTTATTTTAATGAGAAAACTGAAGCACTTCAAAGAGAATTTCAATAAGCTCTTAATACAAATTCCTATTTCCAGCTACTTTTATCTATGACCATATGGTCTTCCTTTACTCTTGTTATAAGCCTAAGAGGTGTCTTCTTAGATGTCTCTTTTCTTTTTTTTTAAATTAATTTTTTAAATTTATTCATTTTAGTGAGGAGAAAGAGTGAGAGAGAGAGAGAGAGAGAGAGAGAAGAGAGAAAGATAGATGGGGCAGGGGAACAGGAAGCATCAACTCCCATATGTGCCTTGACCAGGTAAGCCCAGGGTTTTGAACTGGCAACCTCAGCATTCTAGGTTAACATTTTATACACTGCTCTACCACGGGTCAGGCCTAGATGTTTCTTCTTGATTGTCCTGGGTAAAGTTCTAGCTACTTTATAGTTTGGTTTGTTCTCATAGAGCTAATAGTATTCTCAATTTGCATACCACTAAAATTTGCATTGCTTTCAATAGATTTTTAGCCTTCAACATTCACAATTTGTTCTAAATATAGCCTGAGAGTTTGGGAGTGCTTCAAAGTTTTCTCTTCTTACAACTTGCCTCCATTGCTTTGAAAAATTTGCCATTGTTCCTTAAGGGCTGGGGAAATGTATCATTTGCCTTCTTAGTTCTTCTGGCTGATTGAATAATTAAAATAATATAAAATATACTGCACACAAAAATTAGAGGATATTTTATAGCTTCATATTCATTTTGAAATATCCTCTAATTTTTGTAAGCACTATAGATTAACATGAAAAAATATTCAAATTTAATTATAAAAGTACATACAAGGTTCCGTGATAACATGGAACTTACAGAAAAAAATTGATCAGTTAAAGTTTATATGCCATCTGAAGCTAATGTGAAACATTGGTTATGGTTTGGGACTTTAAAGGAGAAGAAGAAAATTTTTATGAAAATGGAAGACAAATGTTTGGTAAATAAATGTCTGCAGGACCATCCATAAGGATGGGGCACAGACCTGACCAGGTGGTGGCACAGTGGATAGAGCATCACACTGGGATGGACATCAGATCAGAGGACCCAGGTTCAAAACCCTGAGGTTGCAGACTTGAGCACAGACTCACCAGCTTGAGCACAGGGTCACTGGCTTGAGCATGGAATCAGAGACATGACCCTATGGTTGCTGGCTTGAGCCCCAGGTCACTAGCTTGAGCAAGGGGTCACTTGCTCTGCTGTAGCCCCCCCCCCCATCAATGCACAAATGAAAAAGCAATCAATGAACAACTAAGATACCACAAGGAAGAATTGATGCTTCTTATTTCTCTCTTCCTGTCTGTCCGTTCCTCTCTCTGACTCTCTCTGCCTCTGTCAAAAAATAAAAGAATAAAAAAAGAATGGAACACAGAAAGTACTTGGATTAACAGGCCTTGCTATGTTCCTCCTTGTTTATCACACCTTGTTCATATCAAAGTATAGTTATTTATGAAAAAATAATAGCTCTCTTTGAGGAGCTTGTCCTTTACCTAAATTATTTTATAAGATTAAGGATAAGGTCAAAGATTCTTTCTGAGTCTTTTGTTTCTTAAAAATAATTAGGTAAAATACTTATCACAAAGAAACATATCTGGTGGTAGTAAACTCTGCTTTACTTCACTTTAGAACTTGTGATAATGACTGTCGCACTACTCTCTGACATTTCTGTATTATGTCTAAGATTGCTCAATGGTAACTTCAGGTTTTCTCAGCTTGCTTTCCTTGGTGCAAAACATCCTTATTTTGAATAACCTGAAATAAATACAAATAGTCCCCAGTCTCCTTGACAGGGAAAACTCAAGAGTTATAATTTTAGTTTGAGTAATGGTGGCTTTGGTTATGGTCAGTGAACTTGATGGTTAATGCAAGTAAAAGCTCTGTTCCAAGAAATGGTATACCCAACAAGACTACCTGTATTAACAAGTTTTCAAATGATTCACCTTTTTCAGGCTTATATTACTTAACGAGATCTATGTGTGATTTACCCTTGTGCTTCAGGGAACTGTAAGTAATACAATTTTGTGTCCCAAGAACAGAAGACCTACTGAGTATAATCTAATTAGCTTTGACTATAATCTGATTAACTCTTTCTTGAAATTCTAAAACCCTTACTTAACCTTTTCTTCCCCCTATAAAAATATTGGGTGAGGTTAGGGGTTAAGGTAATTTAGAAATATATCCCGCATAGCCTTAGACTTCCTGACATCTAAATAATGTGCCCATAAAGACTCAATCTCACATAGGTGATATATAAAACTGAGACTCAGGCCCTGGCCGGTTGTCTCAGCGGTAGAGCATCGGCCTGGCGTGCGGGGGACCCGGGTTCGTTTCCTGGCCAGGGCACATAGGAGAAGCGCCCATTTGCTTCTCCACCCCCCCTTCCTCTCTGTCTCTCTCTTCCCCTCCCGCAGCCAAGGCTCCAATGGAGCAAAGATGGCCCAGGTGCTGGGGATGGCTCCTTGGCCTCTGCCCCAGGCACTAGAGTGGCAAAGATGGCCCGGGCGCTGGGGATGGCTCCTTGGCCTCTGCCCCAGGCGCTAGAGTGGTTCTGGTTGCAGCAGAGCGACGCCCCAGAGGGGCAGAGCATCGCCCCCTGGTGGGCAGAGCGTCACCCCTGGTGGGTGTGCTGGGTGGATCCCGGTCGGGTGCATGCGGGAGTCTGTCTGACTGTCTCTCCCTGTTTCCAGCTTCAGAAAAATACAAAAAAAAAAATAAAAAAAAATAAAACTGAGACTCATAGACATAGATAAAAGTGAAGTTGTTACCAGGGAAAAAGAGGTTGGAGGAGGGGAGTAAAGATGGGTAAATATACAGTGATGGAAAATGACTTGACTTTGGATGATGGACACACAGTAAAATCAAGGGTTCAAATGCTATAAAAAATGTTTACCTGAAATTTATGTACACTTATTTATCAATGTCACCCTAGTGAATTTGATTTCTAAATAAATAAATAAAATCTTTATCTCTACATACTTATTTGGCTGAATTGGTCACAGGCAGCATGAATGTCAGTATTTCTGGTGTCATCTTCAGAACACTTGTACTTCTTAAGTAGCAGGTAAGTGAAAGAAGAAAATCCCAGAAATTTACATATTCTTCCTTGGAAAAAAGATTCCTCTCGGCAGAACTTGGAGAACTATAAATACAGTACTGAAATCTCCCCCTTCCCTGGAAGACCCTGTAACATTAGATTAGGGGTTTGGAAGAAAAAAAAAAAAAACTTGTGTTCTTGGCCAATCCCACCATAAACGGTTTTCTCATTATGCTCAGGTGGGTTTGGGAAGAAGTGAGTTGTGATGAAGATGTTACATATACAATCTTTCTTTATTTTATTCTTTTGTTCTTTTTTTTTAACCAAAATTTAGTAGTTTTTTTTTTTAATTTACAGAGACAGAGAGAGAGTGAGAGAGAGATAGATGAGGACAGACAGACAGGAATGAAGAGAGATGAGAAACATCAATCATTAGTTTTTTGTTGCAACACCTTAGTTGTTCATTGATTGCTTTTTCATATGTGCCTTGACCGTGGGGCTACAGCATACTGTGTAACCCCTTGCTTAAACCAGATGAGCCTGCGCTCAAGAGTCTCGAACCTGGGTCCTCCGCATCCCAGCCCGATGCTCTCTTCACTGCACCACCACCTGGTCAGGCATTAGTTTTCTTTAAAACAAAAGTTTTATTGTATGCCTTTGAAACAATTTTCAGAGACTTTAAATGGTTATTTTTTTTTAGTAATAACTTTTTACCAGTTATGGTTGTTTTATTAGAGCAAGGTCTTCACATTGCCATTCCATAATCTGCTTTTCTAACATTTATTTAATCTTAAAAACTGAAGAAATGGTAAATGAAACCAAAAGTTAACTTCAAAAGCAATGCAAAGAAAATAGGTAAACCTCTGTGTAAAGTTAGGATAATAAGAATGAAAGTAAAAATATGTCATATAAGAAATGAGAAACAAAATATAAAAGTAGATATAGAAGTTATTAAATTTTAATATGGGACACTAATCAAATAATAATATCAAAATCTAAAAAATATAAATTATTTTATTACTAATATAAATTACCAAAATTGACTAAAATATGGTAAATATTTAAACAAAGTTGTAATCATAGAAAACAGAAGAAGCTATAAAAGACCAACTTGTTTTAAAAAAATTATGCTTAAATATTTTTCTAATTTAATTCTAAATATATTTTAAGACACATAAAACTCTTACCATCATACTTTTTCATCAATAAAAAAATGAAAATTACTATAATTCATATTGTGAAACAAAACAAACCTTACTACTTAAATGTTAAACGTCAAGATTAATATAAAGAATATTAAGCAAATTTAAAATGTGAATTAAATTAAAAAAATTAAGTTAGTCAACCAAATTAAGAATTAAATTAAGAGAATAATGTACAACAATACCAGTATAATTTACACCATAAGTGTAACATTATTTTTCCTTAACGAAATATACCTATAGAATTCATTCTACCAATAATGTCAAATTAAACATCCAACTCAAATAAAATGCAGGTAAACAGAAATTAAAGAAATTATAAAACATGACAAATATATATTGATATAAAACTAACAACAAATAATAAAGAAATAGCAAATTTTTTATTGTCAGAAAAAAACTGATGTTACACTCACTAACAATTAACATTGTTTTAGGATTTTTTATATAGTACAATAAGATGGTAAAATAAAACTTTCATTATAAATATTTTAAAAAGTAAAAAAACTGTTACTTTAAATAAATATTGAAAATTTAAAATTATTTCTAAAAACATTTTAGGAATTCCACAGACTCTTCTACAAACTAATAAAAAGTATAAAACAATTTGAAAGCAAATTTAAATCAAATTAAAGTCAATAGAATTTCGATAAACTACTCAGTTAACAATAAAAACAAGAAACATCTCATTCACACTAGTGTTATCACCACAATATAGTTTAATACATGTAATAAAAATGAGGACATATCTATTCAAATAAGACTTTAAAATTTCATAGAAAAACATAAAACCAACCTGTAAATAGAGACCCAAGCCATGTTTTCTGTTTGGATATTATCATTAAAATATAATTCCCTCATAAATAATGCATTTCTCTAGTGTATCAAGAAAAAATCTCAATGATGCTATATTTTGGGGAATCCACATAAAGTTGTTTTAAAATTCAAGAAAGTATTTTTAAAAAAGATGAGTAGCAAGAGATGGACTTACCTCATCAGATGTTTAAATTTAGTATTTACTTTATATGCAATGACTCTGAGACATAAATAGAACAATAGATCTTAGAAAGGGAAAGACTAAGAAGATCCAGAAATAGATCCAAATTCATGCATAATGTTAGTTAGGCTTAAGTTTAATTGTAAGAGATCCAAAGTATCAGTATTTCAGAGACAAATTTATTTTTCTCATAATTTTGGAGAAAATAATGTAGTGTTAATATGCAATTCTACTTTATTAATGGTACTGGCTTCTTCTGTCTTGCTATTTTATATTATTTGGTCTCCATATCCATAGTCATTATGATCAATAAAGCTGTTCGGCTCCCATAATCCAACCTGGATTATAGTAAACAAAATGAAGAAAGGAAAACAAATTAAAAAATTCTTTCTTTTAGTATCACTTTCTGACAGTTCACACATACCACTTTTACTAATCTGGAATTTTTCACCTGGCCACACCTATTATAAAAAGAACCAAAAGATTTGATACTTATTAGGCAGCCATGGGTTCAGTTAAGAAAGTAAAGAATGTATGAGTATAAATTAAGGGAAAGTAGATATTGTCTGACAACTAGCAATCTCTAACACATATATGACAAAGTTAACATTTCAATTCAGTGGGGGAAAGGTGAGTTATTTCAGTGATTCTGAAACTTGAGCATGCAACAGCATTACCCAAATAACTTGTTAAATCACAGACTGCTGAGACTCACCCACAGAGTTTCTGATTCACAAGAGTGAAAATAAGTATTCAAGTAGAAATATTTATATTAAACAAAACAGGCTTTAAAACAAAAACTGTAATAATAGATAAAGAAGGACATTTCATAATGATGAAAGAATCAATCCAACAAGAGCAAATAGTCTTTGTAAATATTAAATGCAACCAACATAAGAGACCTAAATTATAAAGCAATATTAATATGCATAAAAGTGAAGATAACAATAATATTATCATAGTAGAGAATTTTAGTTTTCAGTTGACATCAACGGACATATCTTCTAGACAAATGCCTAATAAGAAAATTACAGCCTTAAGTAACATATTAAACGAGATAGATTTATTTAATATTTGTGGGGGATTATACTCTAAAATTGTACAAATACATTTTGCTAATTGCACAAAAATATTTTCCAGGATAAACCACATGTTATGGCATAAAACACACCACCAGTAGATTTTTAAAAAAATTAATTTTGTTTATTCATTTTAGAGAAGAAAAGCAAAGAGGAGAGAGAGAGAGAGAGAGAGAAAGGGGGAGGAGCAAGAATCATCAACTCCCATATGTGTCTTGACCATGTAAGCCCAGGGTTTTGAGCCAGCAACCTCAGTGTTCCAAGTCAATGCTTGGTCCACTGCACCACCACAGGTCAGGCCAACACACCACCAATATTTAAGAAGACTGAAATTATTTCATGAATTCCTTTTGAGCAAAATAGTATAAAATGAGAAATTAATTAAAAGAAAAAAACTAAAAAAAAAAAACCCCACAAAGCACATGGAAGCTAAATAACAAGTAATTAAACAATGAATGAATTAAAACTTACATCAAAGCATAAGTCAAAAGATGTCTTGAGAAAAATGAAAATAAGAACATGACAACCTAAAATCTATGAGATATAGCAAAATTAGTTCAAAGAAGAATATTCATAGCAATAAAGGCCTACCTCAAGAAATAAGAAAAACCTCAAATTACCAATCTAATCTTTCACCTAAAAGAACTAAAAAAAAAGAACAACAAAGCACAAAGTGAATAGAAAGAAATATTAAAACTCACAGAGGAAATAGAGTAAAAAAAAACAAAACAATGAAAAGATCAATAAAACCAAGAGTTAATTGTTTGAAAAGAAAAAGATTAATAAAACTTTAAACAGGATCATCAAAAAAATAAGAGAGGAACCTAAATAACTAAAATCAGAAATGAAAGAGAAGTAACAACTGACACCACAGAAATAGAAAGGACTAGTAACAATTATACGTAAAAAGGTTGAATCAGGAGGAATCGGAAAATCTGAACAGACCAATTACTGTATATCTAAAGATAATGAAGCACCAAAAATAATTTTTAAAAACCCCACAAACAAAAGACCTAGACTGGATGGATATACAGCTGAATTTTATAAAATGTTCAAAGAAGAAATATCACCTATTTTGAAACTTGTTCAAAATATACAAATGTAGAAAAGAGATTCAACTTTCTTTTACAAGTCAAGCATTATCCTGATTTCAAAATCAGATAAAGACATGACAAAGAAAAATATTACCCCTGCTGAACATAAAGAGCTCAACAAAATACTAGCAAAAAGAATTCAGTAATATATAAAGAAGATTATACAACATGGTCAAGTGGGATTATTTCAGTATGCAAAGATGGTTCAACATCTGCAGCTCAATTAATGTGATACAAATAGCAAACATGATGAAGGATAAAAATTATATTATATCAATAGATACAGGAAAAGCATGGACAAAATCCAGCACTTGTTTATGGTAAAAATTCACAGAAAACTTAGAAAGGAGTGAATATCTCAACATAATAAGTCATAGATGACAAACCCACAGCCAACATCAAACTCAATGCAAAAAATCTAAGAGTGTTTTCCCTAAGATTAGGAGCAAGATAGGAATTTCCACTTCTTTTACTCTTATTCAACATAATATGGGAAAACCTTGCCAAAGCAATCAGCCAGGAAGAAGAAATAAAATGTATACAAATTGGAAAAGAAGAAGTAAAATGGTCATTATTTGCAGATGACATGGTATTGTATGATATAGAGAACTCTAAATATTTCACCAAAAACTACTAAAACTGATAAAAAATTTACTAAAATATCAGAATAGAAAATAAATATTCAGAAATATGTTGCATTTTTATATACCAATAATGAACTCTCAGAAAGTTAAGCTAAGAAAACAATTACATTTACAATAGCATTTTAAAAATTAGGAATAAATTTACCCAAGGAATAAATAAATTTAAGAATAAATTTAACCAAGGAGGTAAAGACTTTGACTCAGAAAATTAGAAGACATTCAAAAGAGAAATTGAAGAAGATACAATAATAATAAATATAAATAGAATCATATAGCAAGCTCATGGATAGGAAGAAATAACACCATTAAATGTCCATAATACCCAAATGCAATTCATAGATTAAACATAATTCCTATCAAGATACCAATGGCAATTTTTCACAGAACTTGTATCAAAACACAAAAGACTCCAAATACTGACAATAATTTTGAAAAAGATCAAAGTGAAAGACATCATACTACCTTATATCAAAATATACTACCAGGCTATAGTAATAAAAAAATAAGGTACTGTCATAAAAATAGAGACATAGATCAATGGAACAGAACAGAATCCAAAAACAAACTCACTCTTAGCCTGACCAGTTGATGGTGCAGTGAGAAAAGGTCAACCTAGGACACTGAGGACACAAGTTTGAAAGCCTGAGGTCTCTGGCTTGAATGTGGGCTCATGAACTTGAGTGCAGGGTCATCAGTTTGAGCATGGGATGATAGACATGACCTATGGTCTCTGGATTGAGCCTAAAGGTTGCTGGTTTGAGCCCAAGTTGCTGACTCAGCTGGACCCTCTCAGTCGAAGCACATATGATAAAGCAATCTATGAACATCTAAGGTGCTGCAATCACAAATTGATGCTACTCTTTCTCCCTTCCTGTCTGTTTGTCCCTCTCTCTCTATCTCTCTCTCAGAAAAAAAAAATTAAATCATTCTTATATGGTTAATTAATACATGGCAAAGGAGGCAAAAACATACCATAGGGTGAAAACATTTTAATAAATGCCATTGTAAAAATTGAATGGTTACATGCAAAAAAATTAAACCACACCACCATCTTATACCATATATAATAATAAACTTAAAATGGATTAAAGACTTATATACAAGACCTGAAATAAAAAACTCCTAGAGGAAAACAGGCAGTATAATTTCAGATATTTTTATTAGATATATATTTTTTTCTGAATTATCTTCTTGACAAGAAAAGCAAAAAAAACACAAAAGAATAAACAAATGAAACTACAACAAATTAAATGTGTTTGCACAAAACAGAAACCATCAACAAAAGAGAAAGACAACTTGTTGAAATAGAAGACATTTGCCTGTGAAACATTTGATATGAAGGTAATATACACATTTAAAAGAAATTAGACATCTCAACATCAGAAAAACAAACAGCCCAATTAAAAAGTAGGCAGATGATAACTTAATAGGCCTTCCTTTATATGTTATGTTCTTCTTTTCCCTAGCTGCCTTTAGAATTCTCTTTGTCATTGATTTTGACAATTTTATTACAATGTGCCTTGGAGAAAGTCTGATTTGCTTGAGGTAACTCAACATTCTGTTTACTCCTTGTATTTGATGATCTAACTCTTCCTATATTCTTGAGAAGTTCTCATAAATTATTTGTTTGAATAGGATCTCCACTGCCTTCTCCCTCTCTTCTTCTTTTGATATACCCAATATTCTTATATTGCTCTTTCTGAAGGAGCTCGTCCATGTTCATCATAGCGTTATTCACAGTGGCCAACACATTAAAACAACCAAAGTGTCCCTCAATAAAGGATTGGTCAAAAAAGATGTGGTACATATACACAATGGAATATTGCTTAACCATAAGAAATGATGACATACTGCCATTTACGACAACATGGGTGGATCTTGAGAACATTATACTGAGTGAAATAAGTAAATCAGAAAAAGCTAAGAGCTATATAATGTCACACATAGGTGGGATATAAGACTGAGATTTATGGATATAGATAAAAGAGAAGTGGCTACCAGGTGAAGGGGGATATAACAGAGGGGGTGAGGGGTAGGGGACTAAAGAAGGGCAATATACAGTGACAGAAAATGATTTGACTTTGGGTGATAAATACATAGCATAATCAACAATTCAAAAGGAATATAAATGTTTACCTGAAATCTATGCACTCTTATTAATCAATTTAACACCATTAAATTTTTGAAATAAAAAATTTAAATAAAAGTAAGCAGAAAGCCTAAATAGACATTTATTTATTTGTTTGTTTATTTATCTATTTATTTGCTTTAGTGAGAGAGAGAGAGAGAGAGAGAGAGGGATAGACAAGCAAGAAGGGAGAGAGATGAGAAGCATCCATTCTTCTTTCCGGCACCTTAGTTGTTGAATGATTGCTTTCTCATATGTGCATTGATGGGGAGGAAGGAATACAGCAAAGCAAGTGACCCCTTGCACAAGCCAGCAGTCTTGGGCTTCAAGGTCACACCTTTGGGCTCAAACCAGCAACCATGAGGTCTTGTCTGTTATCCCACACTCAAGCCATTGACCTGCACTCAAGTTTATGAGCCTGCATTCAAGCCAGATGAGCTCACGCTCAAGCCGGTGACCTGGGGGTTTTGAACCTGGGTCCCAGTCTGATGCTGTTTCTAATGTGCCCCCACCTGATCAAGCCTGAGTAGAGACTTCTTGAAAGAGGACATAGAAATGTCGAATAAAGATTTGAAAAGTTACTGAACATTACTAATTATCAGAGAAATGCAACTCAAACCCACAATGAGATATCACCTCACACCTGTCAGAATAACCATCATCAATAAATCAACAAATCAAATCTTGGCAAGAATGTGGAGAAAAGCGAACCCTTATGCAATATTGGGGGAATGCAGTTTGGTGCAGCCACTATGGAAAAAAATGTGGAAGTTCCTTAAACAATTAAAATAGAATTGGTTTAATACCCACTGATTCCACTTCGAGGTATACAGTCAAAGAAATCCAAAACACTAATTTGAAAGACTATATGCATCTTTATCTTTGTTGCAGCATTATTTACAATATCCAAGATATAGAAGCAACCCCAAAACCCATCAACAGACAAGTAAATAAAAATGTTGTAGTACATATACACAATGTTATACAACGAGCCACAAAGAAAGAATGGAATCTTATCATTTACAACAGCATGAGAGAAAAGCAAAGACCATATGACTTCACTTATATGAGTAATATAAAGAACAAAGTAAACAAACATAATGGAAACAGACTCAGGCAAAGTTGCAAGAAGAATGGAAGGTTGGGTGACTGGGTGAAAAAGGTGAAGGGATTAAGAAGCACAAATTCAAAGTAACAGAATAGTTGTAAGGTTGTAGTATACAGCATAAAAACTATAGTTAATAATAAGTGTTTGTTATTTCCGTTATGGAAAATAGTATGAAAGTTCCTCAATAAGTGAGGAATATAACTACCATATGACCCAGCTATCTGTCTTCTAAGTATCTATTTGAAAATTTGAAAAAAAAATTGCAAAATATATGTACCACTAAATTTATTGCAGAATTATTCACAGTGACCAAGACATGGAAATGACCAAAGAGTCCTTCTATAGATGAATGGACAAAGATGTAGTACATATACATAATGGAATAAGTAGTACTTAGCCATAAGAAAAAACTAAACACTTTAATTTGTGACAACATGATTGGATTTTAAGAATATTGCATTAAGTGAAATAATTCTGACAAAAATAACCAAGAACCATATAATTTCACTCATGTAGAATATAAAACTTAAAGTAACAAATGAACAAACAAACAAAAATTCATATATACAAACAATGGTATGGTAGTTACCATAGGGGAAGGGTGGTACGGAGATATGTAAGGGTAAAGGGGTCAAATAAATGGTGATGGAAGATTTGACTTTAGGTAGTAAACACACAATACAATATGCAGATGACATATCATGGAATTGTGTATTTAAAACATAATTTTATTAATACCACCTCAATAAATTTAATAAAAACTAAATAAAGCATACTTAATACATGGAAAAATAAATTCACTAAATATGTGATAATATTGGTAGGCAGCAATAATTATTAAACAGGGTTATATTGATGCTGCTTTGAGACCCACTCATTTATGTAATACACTTTGACAGCATATCTGACTATCTGTACAAGAAAATCCTTATTTCTCTATGAATTCAAGTATCTATACAGAAATTTTATGTAGAAGATCTTCAGACAAAGAAAATATTTTAGTTTCAGTTCATTCCTATTCATTCCTCTCCTAAGAGAAGGAAGTTACCTGATGGTGGATAATATATATTTTTCCATGATTATTAACTGAGAAAAGCTGATGACATAATTTAGATCTAAACTGTTCAATATAATAGTCACTCCACGTGGCAGTGCATTTACTTAAGTTTATTAGGATGACATTAATTAATTACATTACATAAGTTTCAAGTATACAATTACATATTTTTATTTAACTTCATTTTTTATTTATTCAGTTTTTTGGGGTGGCATCAATTCACAAAACCATACAGGTTCCCAGTATACCATTCAATAAAACACCACGATGTATTGTGTGCCCTCTGCCTCAGGCAAAGACTCTTTCAGTCCGCATGTTCCCCCTCTTTGCCCACCTCCCACTCACTTTTCTCTCTGGCTTATTACCACACTGTTGTCTATCTGTTATGTGTCTACATTTTTTGGCTAATCTCTTCACTTTCTTCCTTTCTGACAGCTGTCCGTTTGTTCCAGGTACCCATGCCTTTGTTTCTATTTTGTTCATTAGTTTTTACATATAAGTGAGATCATATGGTACTTATTTTTTTCTCACTGGCTTATTTAATTTACCATAATAATCTCCTGGTCTATCCATGCTTTTGCTAAAGGTAGATTTTTTCTTTCCTTTTTTTTTTTTTTTTCTTTTACAGCCAAGTAGTTTCAATTATGCAAATGTACCACAGTTGTTTTCTTATCCACTCATTTACTGGTTGGTGGGCAATTGGGCTATTTTCAGATGTTGACTATTGTAAATTACTCTGCAATGAACATATGAGTGCATTTTTTTTTTGAATTAGTGTTTCAGGATTCTTTGAATATATTCCCAAAAGTGAGATTGCTAGGTCAAAAGCAGTCTCATTTTTAAGTTTTGGAGGGAATGTCATACTGTTTTCTGCAATGGCTGTGCCAGTCTGCATTTCCACCAATATTACACAAGGGATTTCTTTTCTCCACATCCTTGCCATCAATTCTTTGTTGATTTATTGATGATTGCCATTCTGATAGGCATGAGGTTATAGCTCATTGTAATTTTAATTTGCATTTCTCTGATAATTAGTGACACTGAGCATTTTTTTTTAATATGTCAATTGGCCATCTGTATGTCCTCTGTAGAGAAGTCTCTATTAGGTCCTTTGCCCATTTTCTAAATTTGATTGTCTCTCCCTTGTGTTGAATTTTATAAATTCTTTATAAATTTTGGGTATTACCCTTTTGTCAGATGTATTGGCAATTATGTTTCCCCATTCAGTAGATTTTCTTTTCATTTTATTGATGGTTTCCTTTTCTGGGCAAAAGCTTTTTAGTTTGATGTAGTCCCATTTGTTTATTTTTCCTTTTTTCCCCTTGCCCTAGGAGATATATTGGCAAAGATACTGCTACAAGAGATGTATGAAACTTTATTGAGTATGTTTTCTTCTAAAATTTTTATAGTTTTTTAAATCTAATACTTAAGCCTTTAATACATTTTTAGTTTAGTCTTGTGTATGGTGTAAATTGATTGTCAAGTTTCATTTTTTTCAACATACCTCTCCAATTTTCCCAATGCCATTTATTGAAGAGACACTCTTCACCATATGCTTTTGCTTCTTTTTTCAAGTGTGGATTTATTTCTGGGTACCCTTTTCTGCTCAATTTATCTATAGTCTGATTCTTATGTCAATACCAGGCTGTTTTAATTGCATTGGGCTTGTAGTATACTTTGATATCAGATATGTGATACCTCAAAATTTGTTCTTTTTCAAGATTACTGAGGCTATTCAGGATCTTTTCTGGCTTCATATGAATTTTTGGAATATTTGTTCTAGATATGTGAAAATACTATTAAAGTTTTAATAGAAATTGCATTGAATCAATAGATTGTTTTGGGTATCAGTGACATATTAATGTTGTTAATTCTTCTTACCCATGAACACAGTATATGCTTCCACTTATTTGTATCTTCCTCAATTTCCTTCTTTAATGTCCTATAATTTTCTGAGTAGAGATCTTTTCATTTTTAGGAGCAGTTTATTTGCAGGTGCCTTATTTTCTTGTTGCAATAGTAAATGGAACATTTTCCTTAATTTCTTTTTCTCATTGTTCATTAATGATGTATAAAAATGTCATTGAATTTTAAATATTAATTTTGTGCCCTGCTACTTTACTTAACTCATTTGTTAGATCTAGTACTTTTCTGGGGGGAGCATTCTGTGTACAATAGCCTGTCATCTGTGAACAATGTCAGTTTTATTTCTTCCTTTCCAATTAGGATGTTTTTTTATTTCTTCTTCTGGTCTACTACCTGTGGCTAGGAATTCTAGTAATATGTTGAATAAGAGTCTTGAAAGTAGATATCCTTATTTTCTTTTTGATCTTAAAAAAAACCACTTTTTACTTTTGCCTACTCAATGTGATGTTGGCTGCATCTTTGCCATATATGTGACCTCTATTACATTGAGGTAAGATCCTTGTACTCTCAATTTGCTAACAATTTTTATTATAAATAATTGCTGAATTTTATCAAATGCTTTTTTATTGCATCCATTAGTATGATGATGTGATTTTTCTATTCTTCATTTTTTATGTGATGTATCACTTATATTTATTTGCAGTTATTATACCAATGTTGCATTTCCAGAATAAATCTCATTTGATCATGGTTTATTTGTTTATTTTACCTAAATGAGAAGGGAGAGGCAGAGAGATATACTTTCACATGCATGTGGACCAGGATCCACCCAGCAATCGCCTTATGGGGTGATACTCTGCCTATCTATGGTGTTGCTCCATTGCTCAGCAGCTGAAATATTTTTAGCACCTGAGACAGGCTTTGAGCTATCCTCAGTGCCAGGGGCCAACTCATCAATTAAGTGAGCCATGGCTGCAGGATGGGGAGAGAGAAATAAAAATGGGGGGAGAAAGAAAGTTGGAGAAGCAAGTGGTTGCTTCTCCTGTGTGCCCTGACCAGAAATTGAACCTCGGACATTGACACGCTGAGCCAATGCTCTACCACTAGGCAAACTGGCCAGGGCCAATAATGGATTATGATATTTTTAATGTATTGCTGAATCCAATTTGCTAATATTTTGTTGAGGATATTATCATATATATTCCTCAAGGGTATTGGTTTATAACATTCTTTCTTTTTAGTTTCTTTATCTGGTTTTGGAATTAGGATAATGCTGGAAATGTCAAAATAGCTTCAGAATTTTCCCTCTACTTTACTTTTTTGGAATAGTTTGAAGATAGGTGTTAATACTCCTCTGAATGTTTGATAAAATTTGCCTGTGAAGCCATCTGGTCCAGGACTTTTGTTTGATTAGAGTTTTTTCATTACTGCTTCAATATACTGTACTTAGTTATATTCAGTGTATTCATGTTTTTTTTTTAATTCTTCTTGATTCAGTTTTTAAAAATTATATATTTCTAGAAATTTATTCATTTTATCCAGATTGCCAAATTTGTTGAAATATAGTTGTTCATATTATTTTCTCATAGTCCTTTGAAATTCTGTGATGACAGTTGTTACTTCTCTTTTATTTCCGTATTTATTTATTTGGGTCCTCTCTCTTTATTATTATTTTTTTCTTAATAAGCCTGGTTAAAGGTTCATCAATTTTGTTCATCTTTTCAAAGAACCAGCTTTTAGTTTTACTGATCTTTTGTATTTTTTTTTTTACTTTCTATTTTATTTATTTCCATCTGATCTTTAATATTTCTTTGCTTCTTCATACCCTGGGTTTTGTTTGTTGTTCTTTTTCCGGTTCTCTTTTTTGTAGGGTTAAGTTTTCCAGTTGAATTTCTTTCTTTCTTTTTTTTTTTTTCTTCTTGAGGTATGCCTGTAATTCTCTGGACTTGCCTCTCAGGACTGCTTTTCCTGTGTCCCATAAATTTTGGGTTGTTGTGATGTGTGTTCATTTTTATTTTTTCCCCTGTGATTTTTTATTTCTTTTTTGATCTGATTGTTAACCCACTTATTGCTTAGTAACATGGTATTTAGCCTCCATGTGTTTGAATGTTATTAAATTTTTATTGCAGTTCATTTCTAGTTTAATGTTATTTTTATCTGAAATGTTTGATATGATTTCAATCTTCTTGAATTTCTTAAGATGTATTTTGTTTTCTAAAATGTGGTCTATCTTTGAGAATGTTTCATGTGCACTTGAGAGGAATATATATTCTGCTGCTTTGGGTTGAAATGTTTGTAAGTATCAGTTAAATCCACATTACACAAAATATGTCATTTATGGTCATTGTTGCCTTGTTTATTTTTTTGTCTGGAAGATGAATCCACTGATGTCAGTAGGTTGTTAAAATCCCCTATTATAACTGTATTGCTGTTGCTCTCTCCCTTTATTTCCACCAAGATTTACTTTATATATTTAAGTGTTCTTAAGTTGGGTGCATATATGTTTACAAGGATTATACCTTCTCGTTGGATTGGTCCTTTTAATATTATGTAGTGACCTTCATATTTTATAAGTATTGCTACCCCAACTTTTTGTTTCTATTTTCATTTGTATGGAATATTTTTTTCTATTCCTTCACTGTTAGTCTATGTGTATCATTTGTTCTGATGTGGATCTCTTGTAGACAGCATATTTATGGGTCATACTTTTATATCCATTCAGCTCTCTTATGTATTTTGTTTAGAACTTTTATTCTGTTTACAATTAATGTTATCGATATGCAACATTTAGTCTCAATTATTTATACATTTGTTCTTCTCTCTCTCAATTTTGTTTTTGTTTGTTTGTTCATTTTTTCCTTTTCCTTCTTAACTTTAATTTGTCTTGAAATACTGTTTTCTGATAATGAACACCTTTATTGCACCTTTAACTTTTTTCTTTTTCTTTTCTTAATTTTTTTCTTTTATTTATTGATTTTAGTAAGAGGGAGACAGAGTGAGACAGGAACATTGATCTGTTCCTGTATGTGCCCTGACCAGTGATTAAACTGGCAACCTCTACACTCCAGGAGGGCACCCTGACCAACTTAGCTATCTGGGCAGTGCTCACATTTAATTTTAAATGATAGCCTTGCTGGATATAGTAGTCTTGGTTGAAGATCCTTGCTTTTTATCACTTTGATTACTTCATGTCAATCCCTTTGAGTCTGAAGTGTTTTTATTAACAAATCAGCTGGGAGTTCTATAGGGGTTTCTTTGTAGATGACAATTACTTTACTTTTGTGTCTTTTAATATTGACCTTTTGTCTTTAATCTTTGGAATTTCAATTATAATGTTTTTGGTGTGTTCCCTTTTGGGTTCATCTTGATTGGAATACTTGGTGCTTCTTGAACTTATGTGACATTTTCCTTCCCCAAGTTAAGGAAGTTTTCAATGATTATTTCTTCAAACATATTCTCCTTCTCTTGCTCACCCTCTTTTTCTTCAGATACCCTATAATGTTAATTTGTTACACTGGATGTTGTCTCAGAGGTTCCTTAGACTTTCTTCATTTTTTAAAAAAAATCCCTTTTCTTTCTGATGCTCTGCTTCGGTGTTTACTGTTATCTTGTCCTCTGTCACTGATATGATATTCTGCTTCATCAAACCTGCTGTTAGTTCCTTCTAGTGTAGTCTTCATTTTAGATATTTTATTATTAATTTCTGAATATTTTTATGGTATCTATGTTAATTTTAATGCTTGCTATCTCTTTGTTTAAGTTTTCACTTAGATCATCCATTCCTCTGCTAAGGTCTTTGTAAATTTTTATAGCAATTGATTTAAACTCTGCACCTGGCATTTTAGGGCATAATTACTTGTTTTCCCAAAGCAGATATGTTATCATTTCCAAATCTGTAATGATTTCTTTATGATGAAGATGTCATGTTGGGTTCAATGGCACAGACTCCCAGATCATCTGAGCTCAATTCTCCAGGAATATTTTTTGTGGGTTATGTGCATCCTACTGTTGTAGTTGAAACTTGAATTCTGTTGGCTCTTTCATGAGTGAAGTTAACCTTTCCAGCTGGTTGAATAAACAGTAAACCTCAATTACTATGCATGAGACATGAAACACTGTGCAAGGGCTGCCCCTGAGGTAGAGTTATTCCCAGGAGAATCTTGTGCCTGCCAAGATTTTTTTTTGGTTGTGCTGTTTGTATGGTTAGTTGGATCAAGCTCTGGTGTGATCTGAAACTCACCTCTGCTTTTTTGGACTCTGGACCTACTTGGACTGAATGATTAAGGTACAAGTTGGTGTCAGATATTGTGTGTAGCTGGCCTTGGGCTACCTATCTAGAGCTACCATGCTGTTCACAGTTTGTGGTTACATCCTGTTGGGCAGATAAAATGTATTATGCTCACTTTGTTAAAGAGGCCGTTGCCCAGGTGATATTAATGTGTGTTGAGAATTGTTGTAGCCTGAGGCTTGGTTTTGGGATTAAGCCTGTCCCACCCTTTTTGGTGTGAGGTGGTACAATCCTATCATGCCTCAGAGAAGTGACTTTGTATTAGAGACTTCCTTATTATGTATATTGGATTAAGGGCTTGGATTTCTACACTATAAAATGGGGGCAGAACGAGAGTTTGCCCTCTTGGTTCCTGAGATTATCATTAGAAGAGAGAGCAGAGGAGAGCAGAGAAAGGCCACGTGGAGGAGGCCAGGAGAAGCAGCCAAGATGGTGGAGTGCTGAGTGAGATGCCAGTTTGTGTAGAGTTTGTATTTGGGATAAGGAAGGAGATGGGGAACAGAGGTGAATAAGTCTGGTGAGCTAGAAACCTTTGATTCTAGGAAACTCGGATAAGTCAGTGGCTTTGTGAGCACTGAATGTGACTGGGTTTTGGAGCCCAGTGTGTATTTTTACTTGCCCGCCGGGTGCAAGCTAGAATTAAAGACTATGGCCCATCAGTTTTTGGCTCCGCTGTTTCTTTACCGACTGTCCGAATCCAATGCGAACCTGCATGAGCTGGGCTCCTCTGATGGTGGCCCTGGCCGTGCCTGCTGGCTTTACACATCCACTTGGCCTACATGTACATGTGAAGGGTAATTATTGTGTAAGTGTTGGCTTCCTCCAGCTTTGAGGTAGAGTCAGATCTATACAATGATTGAAGTTCCTGCCTGACCAGGCGGTGGCGCAGTGGATAGAGCATCGGACTGGGATGCAGAGGACCCGGGTTTGAGACCCTGAGGTCGCCAGCTTGAACACAGGCTCATCTGGTTTGAGCAAAAGCCCACCAGCTTGAACCTAAGATCGCTGGCTCCAGCAAGGAGTTACTCGGTCTGCTGAAGGCCTGTGGTCAAGGCACATATGAGAAAGCAATCAATGAACAACTAAGGTGTTGCAACGCGCAATGAAAACTAATGATTAATGCTTCTCATCTCTCTCTGTTCCTGTCTGTCTATCCCTCTCTCTGACCCACTCTCTGTCTCTGAAAAAAAAAAAAAAAAGATTGAAGTTCCTTTAGGTCTGCTTACATCTGTCATCTACTTTATTTCCTTCAGATGTTATCTGGTCTTCTTCTAAAGCCTTCTGTAGAAGATTGCAGAATAGGCTCAGACTGGCTTGGTCCCACAGACCCTTCCACAAATTCCAAGCTTGGTAAAGTGGGGCAACCTGGATCAAGAGTATAGAGCTAATGTGTCCCCTAGTTGGAGAACATGTAAGGCACTTAGTGAGCAGAAAGTGGTCCATACTCCAAAGGTAAACCACTCAGTGTCTGCAAAAGTCTCCAAGTCTAGTTCCCAGGAAGAGCAATCCACAAGTTCAGTTTAGAGGCGGACAACCTTCTCTTCTGCAAGAGCAATTTCTGTCAGGGGAAGTTACTGGGTTTAGGTGAACAGATAAAAAATGTCTCTCATTGTGGATGATGCTAACCCAACCTGCAGGAGGAAGATAAGGATTTCATCCCAGTCTCAGACAATAGTCTTCAAGGACTCATGCTTTGAATATCTGAGCTCTAAGCCACTTTCCCTTTATCACCATGGAACTTAGCCCAGAGGGGCAGAGAATCCAGGACTTAGAAAGGCTGATCCAAACAGTCTCTTGTTGAAGGCGTTGCTTGCAAGCTTGTAAGAAGGGGTCAGTACAGGCTGGTAAAGTGATTCAGCAGGTGGGGGAGGGGCATTGAGTATGTGCTTAAAGTAGGGAACACTGGCCCTTTTCTAGAGCCACATCATAGTCACTATCTGAATCTTTGCCAAAAACTTCCACAGAAAAACAGTGCCCCTAAAGACACTGTTTTGTGCAACTAGCAGATCCCTCCACAAAACCGAATATGAGAGTATCTCAGTCACCACTCCAGGGATGGCAATTCACTCCCAAGGCAGGTGTTGTAACAAAGGAATTGTCATTCCTGGAAAGCTGACATATGAGTCTCCCAGGCCTTCTGAATCTCCACTGATTTTTACCATCAGTTGCTATGTGGGCTCTTCTTCTTATCTCATTATCTCTGGGTTGGGAAATTCCTGCATAGGATTGAGACCCCTTCACTTCTAGGGAAGAGGTCTTGCAGCAGAGCTATCCCTTTGGGTTTTCAGTCATAGTACTTGGGTAAAGGAACTGGTCATTTTTGCATTTCCACCCCTCTTACGAGTCTCTAGGTGGCTTTATAACTCCTTGGTTATAATATTTCAGTTTAGGTAGATTTCAGTGGTTATTCAGTTTGATTGCTGTATATATTAACTCTAAATCTTGTTTGGTCCAAATATCAGGTGTGTGTAGCTTCCACTTTTTTTTGGAACCACCTTGGAATCTCTGTGGCAATTTATTCTTAATATAGATAAAATAAAATTAAATTAAATATTAAAATACTTATACTAGCTTTTTTTCAAGTTCTCAGAGGCCATATGTGGCAGTGGCTACCTTATTATAAAGTGCAAATAGAAGATATTTTTATCATTACAGAATGTTATATTTATTAGTGCTATAGAGAGCAGGGATGAAGGATGATAGAAAGGTCTTTTAACAAAAGAAATATATTTTTCTTCTCTTTTATCATCTGTATTAGTAATAAAGCTGACATTTTGATCATTAGGTGTTTATATCTTGCAACTGTCTCTCAATTGCTTTTTACCTTCAGACAGGAAGAATAAATTTTTATGTAATGACCTTTCAAAAATCAATAGTGTTTATCAGGACAAAAAAATAGCAAGATCTCTATGTCTTAACACATATAGAGTGTATGTAAAATAGATTAAATGCCTAGTAATAAAAATAAAGTATTTTTCTACTTTAAGATGTATATTCAAAAGAAAAAAGAAAAAAGTTGCAAATTTATTTTTCACATTCTAAATGATCTGAAATAAGATGTGTCTTACAATCAATAGTTTCTTACAATTGTTTTTAGACAATTGCAGTTATGTCATATTTGCCTTTTCTAGCACATATGTGAGTTTAGTCATCAATTCTCGTAAAATGACCGCATAGCTCTATTCTTCGATATTGATTCAATAAGCCATATCAAATCATTTGATGAAAGGAGTCTATTGACAACTTGTGATGAAGTTCTGAAGGAAAATTCATGAAAAGTTATATATCAGGTGCATGAGGTTACTGGAAAAATCCAGTGGACATTAGTGGAATACTCTTGATGACACAGAGGTCAATATTATATGGCAAAATATAGAAATCTATAATTTCAATTTAAAAAGCAATTCAGAACAGTTATGCTTTCAGAATAAAAGAAATATAGAGAATACTTTAATCAATTTATATTACTTTCATTTCCTTTTCTATAAATGCACAATTAATACATTTATATCTACATTAGTATTGTTTTTCAATAAAATAAAACAAAATAAAATATATAGATGGTAAGAAAACATTGTGTCAGTTGAATTGATGTGTGTTGGTCAAATAAATTTGTAAATATGATATATATGTTTGCTCACTGTGATTTATATTGGATGTGGGGGACAGGCTATAAGCAGGCCAGGTCATTGTAGCCTAAGGTTTAGTTTTAAGACTAAGCTTTTCCCCACACCCTTGACTGATTGTATGATCTGGGTGGAGCACTCTCATGAGGAATCCAATTATGCCTCAGATAAGTGCCTTTGTATCAGAGACTTCCTTGTTTGTATATTGGATTAAGGGTTTTTGGTTTTCTACACTATAAAGTGGGACAGACCAGGAGCTTGCTCACACAGTTCCTGCTATCAGGATTGCAGGGGCTTCCCTGATCCCTTGCCCTTCATGGGAAAAGCTGGTTTTCTGCTTTTCCCTTGTCTTCTTTTGTGGTTTGCCTGTCTTGGTGAGACACCAATAAATAGGATGGCCCACCATCCTCTGACTCCACCATTTCTTTACCGTCTGCCCGAATCCAATGGGAACCTGCATGTGAATGGCCATGATGGCGGCTCCTGGCCTTACAATGTGCCACTTTGTTTCTTTGTATGCATAAAGTAATGACATCATATAATTAATGCCTTAAAATTAAATCTAGAATATATAATATTAATATTATGAGAAAAATTAGTAAAATATTTTGTATAAATTAAAGATGCAGAATAATTTATTTAGTTAAGAAGTAAATTTATAATCCATAAAGCAAAACATGGATATTTTAATTGCCTAAAAAAACTAATTTAAAAAATTACAATATAAAAGCCAAAATATAGTCTGACCAGGTGGTTGCTCAGTGGATAGAATACTGGACTGGGATACAGAAGAGTCAGGTTGGAAACCCCAAGGTCACCAGCTTGAGCACATTCAGCAGCTTATGCGTGGGATCATAGACATGACCCCATAGTTGCTGGCTTGAGTCCAAAGGTTGATGGCTTGAAGCCCAAGGTCACTGACTTGAGCTTAAAGGTTGATAGTTTGAGCCCAAGTTTTCTGGCTTAAGCAAGGGATCACTGGCTCTGCTGTAGCCACCCTCACCTGGGTCAAGGCACGTATGAGAAAGCAATCATGAACAACTAAAGTGATGCAGCAAAGAATTGATATTTCTCATCTCTCTCTCTTCCAGTTGTCTTTCCCTATCTGTCCCTCTCTCTGTCTCTCTGTCTCTATTACAAAAAAGTCATAATATAAACAATAGACTGTGATTAAATATTTACAAAATGTCTAACACAGCAAAAATAAATAACAATACCATATAAAAAGATCTTAATAATTGAAGAGAAAAAACAAATAACTTTGTTAAAATATAAAAAATAATTAAGAAAGATGTAGTAAAGAGTCAGAATAGTCCCTCCATTCACTAAGTCCATATCTAGAAATTTCTTGCAGAGTATAAACTCCTGCATAAATTCTGAGGGCTGTCTTATGTTCCAGTCATAATTAAACATTGGAAACAAGACACATTTAAATATCCAGTTTCTCTTAAATTTAGAGAGTGATCAAAGGTTATAATTTATTTTAAAAAACTATAAAGTGGCCCTGGCCGGTTGGCTCAGCAGTAGAGCGTCTGCCTGGCGTGAGGGGGACCCGGGTTCGATTCCCGGCCAGGGCACACGGGAGAGGCGCCCATTTGCTTCTCCACCCCCACCCCCCCTCCTTCCTCTCTGTCTCTCTCTTCCCCTCCTGCAGCCAAGGCTCCATTGGAGCAAAGATGGCCCGGGCGCTGGGGATGGCTCCTTGGCCTCTGCCCCAGGCGCTAGAGTGGCTCTGGTTGCGGCAGAGCGACGCCCTGGAGGGGCAGAGCATCGCCCCCTGGTGGGCAGAGCGTCGCCCCTGGTGGCCGTTCCGGGTGGATCCCGGTCGGGCGCATGCGGGAGTCTGTCTCTCCCTGTTTCCAGCTTCAGAAAAATACAAAAAAAAAAAAAAAAAAAAGAAAAAAAAAAACCTATAAAGTAATAAAATTTGTCAGCCAAAATCTTTTACTTTTCTAAATTTTAATCTCATTATAATTAAAATTCTTTTTAAAAGATAGTATAATTTATACAGTGTAATGTGATAGACTAAATATGTCCACATAAATTTGATACTACTTCTATTGAGAGGGAGTTTTATGACACTGACCATGAATTAGAGTGGATTCCTTGACTGCTTTGACCATCAGTATAAAACAGAAGGAATGCTATGTTGGATTCTAGGTCACTCCTTAAAGAGTGACAGCTATTATTTGCTCTTGGAAACTTGATGGTATTTGCTGTAGAGATAATATTGAAATTTGAGAGATTGCATAAAAAAATCTAAATAAGTGCTGTCTTCTAACCATTGCCTTCAAAATGACAGACATATGAGTGAAGTTATCTTGGACCCTCCAAACAAGATTGGAGTCTTGACTCAGTGGGAGAGCTGAACACATAATACAGTGTACAGAAAATGTGTTATAGAATTGTGCAGTTGAAACTGTATAATTTTTCACCTAATTATTTGTTTGTATGATTTTATTCATCACGTTCAAAAGTAAAAAAGGCAAGCTATTAGCTCAATATCATTAAGTCACCTCAGTTGACATTATGTCTCCTTTGAAGGATATTTTTGTCAACATTCATATTCAAACCAGAATCAAATAAAAAGCACATTTTGCACTTAGTTGTCATTAGACTCCCTTTATCAGGTATAGTTCCTCTTCATTTACCTCTCTTTTATTATATTGACATTTGGAAAAGTCAAAGGCAAGTTTTATTTAAGAATTCCTTCTAATATAAATATAACTGCTCCTTTTTCATGATTAAATTTAGATTTAACATTTCAATAAGATTATTAGTGCCCAGTTGGTCACTATATCTCAAGAGGTGGTAAAGTTGTTGAATTTAGTGTATAACAGAAGAGATAAGAAGTCTTCACAAATTTTGTGTTATTTGGAATACAAGCTCCAGAATATACATTAATAATTCTCCAGAATTATTATAGGGGGAAATTGGGATTTTCCCAATCAATAACAGCTACTCTTTCATTTCTTACTTGGTACTGTTTAAAGATAACCCTTGTTCCTTAACTTCTAGGTAGCCTGGAAAACATGACCTCTATAATAATCTTATTGAAATGTTAAATCTAAATTTAATCACGAAAAAGGAGCAGTTATATTTATATTAGAAGGAATTCTTAAATAAAACTTGCCTTTGACTTTTCCAAATGTCAATATAATAAAAGAGAGGTAAAGGAAGAGGAACTATACCTGATAAAGGGAGTCTAATGACAACTAAGTGCAAAATGTGTTTTTTTATTTGATTCAGGTTTGGATATGAATGTTGACAATGGCTCCCTTCTTTACAAAATTTTAGTCAGACTCCTATAAGTTTTCTTCTCAACTAAGAGGTTTGTCCTTGACCTGTTGAGACCTGTTTGGTCACAAAATTCAGTAAATCCAAATTTTAGGAAGACTTCTAGTAAAATAGTTTAGGGAAAATACTCCCCATCTTCAATATCCAATCAAATTTTTCTTTGTAACTTTTATTCCCTGAGTCCCTCAACTTGCTTGTTGGCCATGAATTCACCTCTGTCCTTGCTGTATTTGAAATTGAATTCAGTTCTGTATTTATATCTCTCCAGTTCTGCAGTAACTCAGATAAAATATGTTTTGCTATTTCAATCTAATATAATGTTCTTTTAACAGGTGGAAGTTTAATAAGATTGTTTTGATTTTTGAAGAAATTTCAATATAAATTTTTTAGATTTGATTATTATTTAAGCTCTAAATATGTTGGGTATAATATATGGTATTATGTTTGTCCTTGTTTTAGGAGATACATGTTGAAGTATACACTAATAAAGTTTTAAGATGTCTGAAATATGTTTTCAAATATTTATCTGCCCTGTCAAATGTGTGTGTGTGTGTGTGTGTGTGTGTGTGTAGACAGAAGAAAGACCAATTAATTGATTAATTGAAGCTATGATCTTTACACTATAATTTTGCTGGAGAACTGAAAATTTTCAAATTCAAAAAATTCTAGAGAAAAAGAAATAGCCTCTTAAAAACTATCACAGCCATACTTTAGAGATATTGTGGCTTTAGTTTCTGACTATTGCAAAAAAGGAAGTATCACAATAAAACCGCATCATAAACTTTTTGCTAGTGGCAGGTATTGCCTTCAATTTGTAAAAAATACAACATCTGTGAAGTGTAATATAGTAAAGAGCAACAAAGTAGGAGATGTGTTTGTAATGGTTGTTTCTTTGAAGAGAAGAATTTATGAACAGAGAAAGAAGAGAAAAGTTATTTTCTTTTCATTTTGTATCTTTTTGTAATGTTCAGATTTCTAAGGCAATATACATATGTACCTTAATTCATCAAATATAAAATGCTATTGATTCTTAGATACAATATTATTTTATACTTTCAAGAAAAAATATTCTGCGGATTAGATGATGACACAAAAATACAATGATGATTGTGAATAACACAATGTTTTTATAATATTCTTGCACTATATATTAACAAACTGTACCAATCTCTCATTGCATTTAATTTTATTTCATATTTTCCCAAAAATATGGAAATTCTCTTCCTTCAATTGCATTGCTTATCATGAGATTGGCAAACTCCTTGACTATATTTCAGTAATAAACCTAACAGATCTTCATTTACTTGGGTTATTCTTTCTTTGGTTTTTTAAAGTATCTGGTTATTGCTTTGGAAGAAAAATAAAATCAAACTCTTTGGTGAACACTATAATGACACCTCTGATTTTCTTTCAGGAAGGAAGGATGTAATTTTCCTACTACTAAGAGTATTGCCACTAAACAGACCTCAGCTATCAGCTTTCTCAGAACTGTCTCGCTAAAGTGAGTTGATATATCTAATGGACACTCCATTAAAAGTTGTATTAGATGCTTAAAGACCCATTCCCTTTATTGCAACTGTGGATGATTCTAAAAGACCAGGCCAGCTTTAAAGCTCTTTTTGAGTACTATTGAGTCATTTGTAAAGACACAAAACTTGTTCCAAATTCTCCTTCTGTCCCATTCTGCTTCTACTTCTTTGTTTCCTTTCAACAAGTGTTGATCCTAAAGCACTTCTTAATGAATATCCTGCACACTAATATCCATTTCACAGTCTACTCATTGGGTAATTAAACTTGCAAAGAGTTCATTGTACTAATGAGATTTTTTACTTATTATAATTTTCATGCCCCTTGATCTGTTTCTATACTTTTCTGTATACACAGTAATTTTTTTTTATTTTAACACTACATCATAATGTGATCTTAAAAACAATTTTAAATAGCAATTAAACTGTATGTCTGTTTTTACTCCACTGTATGCTCTTACCTTCTTTGTCAATTATAAACTGACCATAAAGGAGTGGGCTTATTTCTGGGTTTTTTGTTCTGTTGCATTGAGCTGTGTGCTGTTCTTATGCCAGTACCAAGCTGTTTTGCTTACAATGGCCTTGTAATATAATTTGATATTATGAAGTTTGATACTTCCCACTTTATTCCTCATTTTCAAGATTGCTGAGGCCATTCGTGTTCTTTTTTGATTCCATAAAAATTTTTGCAATATATGTTCTATAGCTTTGCAGTATGTCATTGATATTTTAATAGGAATTGCACTGAATTTATAGATTGCTTTGGGTAGTATAGATATTTTAATGATGTTTATTCTTGCTATCCATATACATGGTATATGCTTCCACTTGTTTGTATCTTCCTTGATTCTTTTTTTGATGTCTTATATCATATGATCTCACTTATATGTGAAATCTAATGAACAAAGTGAACTGAGGAATGAAATAGAACCAGAGGCAGGGCCACAAGATCAGAGGAACAGCTGTCAGAGGGAAGGGGGATGAGGGGACAGGATCAGAGAAGGTGAAGGGTTTAGTGAAATTATATATACATAACACATAGATACAGATAACAGGACAGTAAATTCCAGAAGGACATAGGGGAAGGAGTTAGGGGAGGGGGCAAAGGGGGTATAATGAGGATCACGTAGTTAGGGTTGAGGGTATTATATTGAATGAGACACTTGAATCCATGTTAACTCAATAAATTAATTTTTAAAAAAAAATTCTGTGTCTGTAATACAATAACGTCTATAACATAGTTTTAGTGATGAAAGTATAAACAGTTTTTTTTTTACTATATTTGAACACATGCAGGCAGTGACAATTATGCCATGATGGCTTCCTGGACAAAGGAAATTGTAAGACACCATCAGTTACAAATTGCATCCTATTTTCAAATATGTTAGTTCGTAAAAATAGAATGGCTGTCTCAGCATATATATTATATTGTTTTACATTTTATGTCAACAGTAGTTATCTGGAAAGAAAGATTATTGATTTTTGTTTTTTTCTTGTTTGTTTTCAGATGTGATCTTTTTTTATTAATTTTAATGGGGTGACATTGATAAATCAGGGTACATATGTTCAGAGAAAATATCTTCAGGTTATTTTAACATTTGATTATGCTGCATTTCCATCACCCAAAGTCCAGTTGTCTTCCATCACCTTCTAACTGGTTTTCTTTGTGCCCCTCCCCTCCCCCAACCCTCTCCTTCTCTTCCCCCTGCCCCCCCATAACCACCACACTCTTGTCCATGTCTCTGAGTCTCATTTTTATTTCCCACCTATCTATGGGATCATATAGTTCTTAGTTTTTTCTGATTTATTATTTCGCTCAGTATAATGTTATCAAAGTCCATCCATGTTGTTGTAAATAATCCGATGTTATCATTTCTTATGGCTGAGTAGTATTCTATAGTATATATGTACCAAAGCCTTTTAAACCACTCGTCCACTGACGGACACTTGGTGATCTTTTTGTTGATACTAACAGAAAGGCTATAATGGCTGGAAACAGCCCTGGTCCCATTGCTTAGTTGGATAGAACATCATCCTAAACTCAGAGCTTGCAGGTTTGATCCCTGGTCAGGGCACATACCAGAACAGATTGATGTTCCTGTCTCTGTCTCCCTTCCTCTCCCCCCCTCAAAAAATGCTGGAAACAACTCAGAGAGGTCCTCTGGATTTTTCTGATGCTCTCTTGCATAAGGAATATGTGCAGGCTTCCCTGTCTGGGGCAGAGGTTCTTTGGCATCCTGACAGCCCTTCTTCTCTGGCTTGCTTTGCTTTTCCATACATGCCCTCAAAGCTAAGCCACCTTACATTTTATACTAATATGTGTGAGAGCCTCCTAATTTCAATGAGCATGATATTATAAGCAACATATCCCTTGTGGCACTCTTGTTCTACCTTTGTGCCAGCCTAACATAAAATTATCTCTAGTATCATCATAATTACTTCTTATAAGGCCTCCTTGCTTGCTCAGAGCTGGGCTCCATGGTGATTGTAGTCAGATAAATTCATCTTTCTTTCACCAATATGAGCTTTTATTCTAGTCTAGTAGGTTTCCTGATGAGCCTAAAAAGATGGCATTAGCACAACACTATAACATGCATAAAGAGGTTGTATTCCAGAGGTAACTGGTTGCCTTTTACAGCTATTCAAATGATAACTTAGGAAACAACCTTCCCTTGCAAGGTATCCAGTGCATCCCCATCTCTAGGTAAAATGTTCTTGTTTCTCTTCAGATCACATAAATCTTTCGCCTTTTGTTCTAGGTAAAGCCACTGTCTTACCATTAGCCTATAAGCCCTACATGAATATTCAAGCTTCTTGACCTTCTACACCAGGGGTCCCCAAACTTTTTACACAGGGGGCCAGTTCATTGTCCCTCAGTCCATTGGAGGGCCAGACTATAAAAAAAACACACGCACAGCTATAAACAAATCCCTATGCACACTGCACATATCTTATTTTAAAATAAAAAAAAAATGGGAACAAATACAATATTTAAAATAAAGAACAAGTAAATTTCAATCAACAAATTGACCAGTATTTCAATGGGAACTATGCTTCTCTCACTGACCACCAATGAAAGAGGTGCCCCTTCCAGAAGTGCGGGCAGGGGCTGGATAAATGGTCTCAGGGGGCCGCATGCAGCCCGCATGCCGTAGTTTGGGGACCCCTGTTCTATACCTCCCACTCTCCCTGTCACTCACACACTTTCAGCCACACTGTCCCCCGTGCTGCTCTTCAAAAGCCTTTTAGGGTTTTTGCACTTGCTCTTCCCTATCTCTTTATATATTTACATGGGTTGATTCCTTGCCCTCTTTTAAGTCTTTGTTGATATGACATTTGCACAGTGAAAAATTGTGTAAAAACTATTAAAATCACAACGCACAAATAGAAACCTTACATTTATATACCCCTTATCTAATGTATTTTTTTCCTTTTTTTAAAAAAAAAATAATGCAGTGACATTGATAAATCAGGGTACATATGTTGAGAGAAAACATCTCCAGATTATTTTGACATTTGATTATGCTGTATACCCCTCACCCAAAGTCAGATTGTCCTCCGTCACCTTCTATCTGATTTTCTTTGTGCCCCTCACCTCTCACGCCCCCTCTCTCCTTCCTCGTCCCATCCCTCTTCACACCTCCCCCTTACCATCACATTTTTGACCATGTCTCTGAGTCTCATTTTTATGTCTTATTTATGTATGGATTCAAATAGTTCTTAGTTTTTTCTGATTAACTTATTTCACTCCGTATAATGTTATCAAGGTCCATCCATGTTATTGTAAATGATCCGATGTCATCATTTCTTATGGCTGAGTAGTATTCCATAGTATATATGTACCAAAGCTTTTTAATCCACTCATCCTCTCATGAACACTTGGGCAGTTTCCAGATCTTCGCTATTGTGAACAATGCTGCCACAAACATGGGGGTGCATTTCTCCTTTTGGAGCAATTCTATGGTGTTCTTGGGGTATATTCCTAAAAGTGGGATAGCTGGGTTTAAAGGCAGTTTGATTTTTAGTTTTTTGAGGAATCTCCATACTGTTTTCCATGGTGGCTGCACCAGTCTGCATTCCCAACAGCAGTGCAGGAGGGTTCCCTTTTCTCCACACCCTCGCACCCTCGCCAGCACTTATTCTATGTTGTTTTGTTGATGAGTGCCATTGTGACCAGTGTCAGGTGAAATCTCATTGTGTTTTTAATTTGCATTTCTCTAATGATTAGTGATGTTGAGCATTTTTCATAAGCCTATTGGCCATCTGTATGTCCTCTTTGGACAAGTGTCTATTCATTTCTTTTTCCAATTTTTTTTTTTTTATATTTTTCTGAAGCTAGAAACGGGGAGAGACAGTCAGACAGACTCCCGCATGCGCTCAACCGGGATCCACCTGGCACGCCCACCAGGGCACGACGCTCTGCCCACCAGGGGGCGATGCTCTGCCCCTCTGGGGCATCGCTCTGCCGTGACCAGAGCCACTCTAGCGACTGGGGCAGAGGCCAAGGAGCCATCCCCAGTGCCCGGGCCATCTTTGCTCCAATGGAGACTCGGCTGCAGGAGGGGAAGAGAGAGACAGAGAGGAAGGAGAGGGGGAGGGGTGGAGAAGCAGATGGGCACTTCTCCTGTGTGCCCTGGCTGGGAATAGAACCTGGGATCCCTGCATGCCAGGCCAACGCTCTACCACTGAGCCAACCGGCCAGGGCCATTTCTGCCAATTTTTTGATTGGATTGTTTGTCTTCCTGGTGTTGAGATTTACAAGTTCTTTATAAATTTTGGTTATTAACCCCTTATCAGATGCATTGTCAAATATGTTCTCCCAGTGTGTAGTTTGTCTTTTAATTCTGTTCTTATTGTCTTTAGCTGTGCAAAAGCTTTTTAGTTTGATATAGTCCCATTTGTTTATCCTGTGTTTTATTACACTTCCCCGTGGAGATAAATCAGCAAATATATTGCTCCGAGAGATGTCAGAGAGCTTACTGCCTATGTTTTCTTCTAAGATGCTTATGGTTTCACAGCTTACATTTAAGTCTTTTATGGATTTTGAGTTTATTTTTGTGAATGGTGTAAGCTGGTGGTCTAGTTTCATTTTTTTGCAGGTAGCTGTCCAATTTTCCCAACACCATTTGTTAAAGAGGCTGTCTTTACTCCATTGTATTTCCTTACCTCCTTTGTCAAATATCAGTTTTCCATAGAGCTGTGGGTTTATTTCTGGGTTCTCTGTTCTGTTCCACTCATCTATATGCCTGTTCTTATGCCAGCACCAAGCTGTTTTGAGTACAATGGCCTTATAGTATAACTTGATATCAGGAAGTGTGATACCTCCCACCTTATTCTTTTTTTTAAGATTGCTGAGACTATTCGTGTTCTTTTTTGGTTCCATATAAATTTTTAGAATATGTGATCTATAACTTTGAAGTATGTCATTGGTATTTTAATTGGGATTGCATTGAATTTATAGATTGCTTTGGGTAGTATGGACATTTTAATGATGTTTATTCTTCCTATTCATGAACATGGTATATGCTTCCACTTGCTTGTATCTTCCTTGATTTCTTTTATCAATGTTTTATAATTTTTCAAGTACAAGCCTTTAGTCTTCTTGGTTAAATTTACTCCTAGGTACTTTATTTTTTGATTGAAATAGTGAATGGGATTGTTTTCTTAATTTCTCTTTCTGATTGTTCATTGTTGGTGTATAAAAATGCCTCTGATTTCTGAGTATTAATTTTATATCCTGCCACTTTGCTGAATTCATTTATGAGGTCCAGTAGTTTTTTGACTGAGACTTTAGGGTTTTCTATATACAATATCATATCATCGCAAATAATGATAGTTTTACTTCTTTTTCAACTTGAATGTCTTTTATTTCTTCTTCTTGACTGATTGCTGGGGCTAGGACTTTCAGAACTATGTTGAATAGAAGTGGTGAAAGGGGGCACCCCTGCCTTGTTCCTAATCTTAAGGGGATTGCTTTTAATTTTTCCCATTGAGTATGATGTTGGCTGTGGGTTTGTCATAGATGGCTTTTATCATGTTGAGATATGTCCCCTGTATTCCCACTTTGCTGCAAGTTTTGATCATGAATGGGTGCTGGATTTTATCAAATGCTTTTTCTGCATTTATTGATATCATGTGGTTTTTCTCCTTTCTTTCATTTATGTGACGAATCACATTGATTGATTTGCAAATATTGTACCAGCCTTGCCTCCTAAGAATAAATCCCACTTGATCATGGTGTATGATTTTTTCCATATATTTTTGGATCCGTTTTGCTAATATTTTCTTGAGGATTTTAGCATCTATATTCATCAGGAATATTGGCCTATAATTTTCTTTCTTTGTGTTGTCTTTGCCTGACTTTGGAATCAGAATTATGCTCGCCTCATAAAAGGATCTTGGAAGTCTTCCTTCCTCTTGAATTTTTTGAAATAGCTTGAGAAAGACAGGAGTTAGTTCTTCTTTGATATTTGGTAGAATTCACTTGTGAAGCCATCAGGCCCAGGACTTTTCTTTGTTGGGAGTTTTTTGATAACTGTTTCAATCTCATTTGTTGTAATTGGTCTGTTTAGGTTTTATGATTCTTCCAGATTGATTTTTGGAAGATTGTATGTTTCAAGGAATTCGTCCATTTCATCTAGGTTGTCTAGTTTTTTGGCATACAATTCTTTATAGTATTTTCTTACAATATTTTGTATTTCTGTAGTGTCAGTTGTCATTTCTCCACTCTCATTTCTAATTTTATTTATTTGAGTCCTCTCTCTTTTTTTTTTCTTGGTGAGTCTAGTTAAATGTTCATTGATCTTGTTTACCTTTTCAAAGAACCAGCTCCTAGTTTCACTGATCCTCTGTATTGTTTCTTTAGCCTCTATGTCATTTATTTCTTTTCTGATCTTTATTATTTCCTTCCTTCTACTAGCTCTGGGCTTTATTTGCTGTTCTTTTTCTAGTTCTTTTAGATGCAGGGTCAAGTTGTTTATTTGAGCTTTTTCTAGTTTCTTAAAGTGTGCCTGTAGTGCTATGAACTTTCCTCTAAATACTGCTTTTCCTGTGTCCCATAAATTTTGAGTTGTTTTATGCTCATTGTCATTCGTTTCTAGGAATTTTTTTTTATTTCTTCTTTGATCTCATTTTGAATTCATTTGTTATTTAAGAACCTGCTATTTAGTTTCCATGTGTTTGAGAATTTTTGAGCTTTTCTGTTGTTCATTTCTAGTTTCATGCCATTGTGATCAGAGAAAATGCTTGATATGACTTCAATCTTCTTAAATTTGTTGAGACCACTTTTGTGCTCCAACATGTGGTCTATCCTAGAGAATGTACCATGAGCACTTGAAAAGAATGTATATTCTGCTGCTTTAGGGTGAAAGGTTCTGAAGATATCTATTGAATCGAGTTGATCTAGTGTGTCCAATAAGTCTGCTGTTTCTTTGTTAATTTTCTTTCTTGAGGATCTATCTAGTGATGTTAGTGGGGTATTGAAATCCCTACTATTATAGTATTGCTGTTGATCTAACCCTTTATATCCATCAAAGTCTGCTTTATATATTTAGGTACTCCTATATTAGGTGCATAGATATTTATAATAGTTATATCTTCCTGTTGGATTACTCCCTTTATCATTATGTAGTGGCCTTCTTTATCTCTTACTATATCCTTTGTTTTAAAGTCCATTTTGTCTAATATAATATTGCTACCCAGCTTTTTTTTCATTTCCATTGGCATGAAATGCTTTTTTCCATCCTTTCACTTTCAATCTATGTACATCTTTTGTTTTAAGGTGTGTCTCTTGTAGACAGCAATTGTATGGGTCCTGTTTTCTTATCCATGCAACTACCCTATGTCTTTTGATTGGATCATTTAATTCATTTACATTTAAGGTTATATGGATATGTAGTTGTTTATTGCCATTTTATTCTTTAAAGCTGTATTCCTTTTTTGCTATATATTTTTTCCCACTTTGATCTGTTTACAAGAAGCCCCTTAACATTTCTGGCAGCACTGGTTTGGTTGTAATTAATTCCTTGAGTGTTTTTTTTTTTTCTGTCTGGGAAGCTTTTTATTTCTCCTTTGATTTTAAATGATAGCCTTGCTGGATAAAGTAGTCTTGGTTGTAGGTTCTTGTTCTGCATTACTTTGAATATTTCTTGCCATTCCCTTCTGGCCTCAAGTGTTTCTGTTGAGAAATCTGATGTCATTCTTATGGGGGCTCTTTGTAGGTGATAGCTTTTTTTTCTCTTGCAGCTTTTTAAGTTTTCTCTTTATCACTTAGCTTTGGTATTTTAATTATGATGTGTCTTGGTGTAGGTTTCTTTGGGATTCTCTTTAATAGAGTTCTCTGTGCTTCCTGAATTTGTGATAGTTTCTCTTGCATTAATTTAGGGAAGCTTTCAACCATGATATAATTGAACAAAGTCTCTATCCCTTGTTCTTTCTCTTCTTCTTCAGAAACTCCTATGATGCAGATGCTATTTCTCTTCATGTTGTCATAGAGCTCTCTAAGAGTTTCCTCAGACTTCTTGAGTCTCTTTTCTTTTTTCTTCTCTGCTTTCTTGCCCTCATTCAAGTTGTCCTCCAACTTGTTGATTTGATCCTCAGCTCTATCTATCCTGTTTTTAAGTCCTTCCATTGTGGTCTTCATTTGTGATATTGTATTTGTCATCTTCAACTGATTTTTTTTTTAATATTTCAATATCCTTTTTTATACTTGCTATTTCTTTATTTAGGTGTTCGTATTGACCATCCATTGTTGTTCTAAGATCCCTAAACATCTTTACAATCATTATTTTGAACTCCGCATCTGGAAGTTTGATTATTTCCATATCACTCAGTTCATCTCCTGATGGTTTCTCTTGTGGTTTCATTTGGATTGCACTTCTTTGTCTTCTCATTATCTGTGTTTAGGTGTTTTGTTTGTAGAGTTGGTTGAGTCTAGGCCTGGTGTTGTCTGTCTGCAGTTTTCAATTATGTTATATCTAGGTCTTTTTGGGTTGGCATCAGCTATTATTTGTAATCCACTTTTGGATTTGGGCCTTTTTGAAGTCTTGATTTGTTTGTTTTCTTAACAGGTGATAGTGTTGTTTACTGATCTCAGCAGGGGGCTTCCTTGAAACTGTATCCAGGAATGTGGTGGGTGTAACCTGAGACTCTGAAGGCCTCCTGTTCCAATCTGATTTTTTCTTATATAAATTAACCATTGAGAAATGTTTAAGGTTTTTTTAAAAAAATGGATATATCTTCTATTGTGAAAGGATACCCATAGCTACTAACATAGGTCAACAGGGTTCAAAACAAAAAAAAAATGTGAACATACTGACTAGTTTGGCATGGATAAAGTGTTGATTGGATGAATAATCTTGTGAAATCCAGCCGAGGAATACTTTCTTTCTAATCTAGAACTTTGTAATTTATACACTTGAGTATGGGAATAGGGGTAATATAGTTTACAAATAAGAGTAAAGGCTAGGTTTTGAATAATTTGAAACAAATTTAAAGGTATCTTATTGCTGCTTTTATGAATTATAAAACTATGTTTCATTTCAACATTTTTTGTTAGCCTTCAGTAAAGACCACAGGCATTGAATTTTATACAGATTTCTGTGTAATTTTCTAAGTAAAACTAATGTTAAATGTATTTGACCTTGTTAAAGATGTTATTTTTAACAGAATGACAGTTCTTGCAACTAAGATTCAGGCATCTGGCCTGTCAAGTACAGTTTTTAACTTAATTTGTTTTACTGAAAAACTACCTAATGTAAAATACATAATCAGTTTCACAAAAAATATACAATTAAGAAACAATGAAAAAAGCACCTGAAATCCTAAATAAAACCAAGTTCCATAAATTATTTTTATACAAAATAATAATATGGAATTTATATGGTAATCAAATGTAATGAAAATATATTTTGATGGCTTTTTGATTGTTTATATTTATAATTTTTTATGACAATTTTTATATATTTTTCTCAGTACAGTGTTGTTTTCCATATTTCTTCTGTCTGAAACATTGACATTTTTCAGGTTATGTTATTGAATAATTGCAATCAGTTTTAAGATGGTTTGGCATCCTAAAGTGTTTGAAATGTAAACATATTTATATTTCTTATAGACAGGTTATTTTCATCTTTGTTCTATTGTGCAGGCATTTCCCAGAGTTATTTGCTTAAAACCATAAAAAATAAATTAAATTATACTAGATAAAATAACTTTCTTTCTAAAATCTAATGTTATTGGAATATTCAGACAAAGCTAAGTTATGCTGACTGAGCCAACAATTCTAAAATATTAGTAGCTTAAAACATACAAAGTCTATTGAGGATCCAGGTGACTCCAGGGTAGCAGTCTTCTATGGGTTTCTTTACCATTACAGATTTCCTTATTCTTCCAATTATACAAGTATTATGCAAACATCATGGTACTGCAGAACAAGCTAGAGGGTTCAGTATAGGCAATTCAATATTCCACTGGAAAAATTAAAGCTCAAACATCATTGATTAAAATTGTTCACCTGACTGTGAGTAAATTCAAATGAATGGAGTGATGCAATACCCTAGTCTGTCAGGACGGAGTAAAAGAGATATTGGTAAGTAGTAGTAATGTGTATCACAGTTACTGACCAATGCTATACAAAAAGTTTGTTATATAATTACAAAAAGTAGGTTTTAGATTTTCTTAAACTCGGAAACTATGTGTATCATCTTTTATTGTGTAAATATAGTCTTGTTTAAAAATAGATATTGATTTTCTCCAGATATTTATTCTTCCACAAGAAATTTAACATCATTTTATACAATTTAAGATACATCTAAATTTGGATATTAATTGAAATTTTCTAGAAGATGTAATTTAAAGTTGTTTGCTGAAATTGTTAAGTTGGTTTTGATTGTTTGCGTTAAGCTTAGCTGGGGTTGTGAGCCAAAGACTTTAATTATTTTATTCCTCTCCAAATGGGTCTCTGCTCATGACTATATAGTTATATGCAGGCATCACAAATATACAAAAAATCTTAGTAGAATACTATGAAAAACCATATGTCATCACATTCAATAATCTAAAATTAATGTATAATTTCTTAGATATATATAACCTTCTTAAAATAAACCATAAATAATTGAAATATTTAAATAGACTAATAAACATTGAAAAGATTAAAGCAACCATCAAATGTTTCCCAAAAATTAAACTCTAAGACCAGATAGTTGCACTAGTGAATTCAACCAAACATTCAAAGAATATTTGATAGCTATCCATCTCAAACTCTCCCAAAAATATTGAAAGAGAGAATAATTTTAACACATTTTATGAGGTCACCATAACCTTGATACTAAAACCTGGCAAAGATAACAGAAAAAAAAAATACAAACTAATATCTCTCATGCATACAGCTACAAAACCCCTATAGAAAATACTAGAAAATCAAGTACAATAATGCATTTAAAAAAATAACACGTCATGATTAGCAATGTTCATTTCAGTGGTACATGGATAATTCAACATATGCAAATCAATCAATGTACTATACAACATTAGAAAACCAAGCAATAAAAATTATACAATTCATCAAAATGTGCAGAAAAAAACATGCAATAAGATACAGTATCCATTTGTGATTAAAACACTGAATAAAATGAATAAAAAGAAAAAAGTACCTCAACATAATAAAAGATATATATATATAAAAGATATATATAAGACATATATATGTAATATATATATATATATTATATATATATACACACACACACATACATATATATATATTAAACCCTCAGCCAATGTCATACTCAACATAGTCTTGGAAGTCCTAGCCAAAGCATTCAGACAAGAAAAAGAAACAACAGGCATCCAAATTTAGAAGAAAATAGTAAAAGTGTTCTTTCTTAAAAGCCATGCTAAGAAGATCTCACTGAGGGGTTTGAGGATCCCCTTCCACCTATATAAATCTTTTCCATATATCTGGAGCTATTTGGAAAAAGACAAAACAGTATTATTAGCTGGATCTTCTGAGCATGGCTTTTAAGATACCTAGAGGCAGAAAAAGCCCAATAGAGATCAGGGGAACTGCCAGCTTTTAGGATACGCCCTTAAAGGCTCCAATGCCCCAAAGGGGTCTCATAGGATGCCATCTGGGTCCTGCTTCAATAGTGGAAAGGAAGATCATTGAGCTAAAGCCTGCCAGACTTACATGCCTCTGCTGTGAGGAAACAGGGACACTGGAAGGTAGGCTTTCCCCTCGCTCCTATAAGGGAGGGTTCAGTCTCTTCCAGCCCTGCTCCAGCCACCTATGACCTAACCTTGCCCAGAATGCTGGGGTTTGCCACTGAAGGCTGAAGGTGCCCAGAGCCGTCAGCCCCATCTACAACATTGTGGACGAGCCTAGGGTATTTCTTCCAAGAAGCAGGTAAACTGATCTCATTTGCACAAGGGCCACTTAACTATGTCTTGCCTGGATAGTCAGGTTTTTAATTCTTCACTCAATGAATTGTGGGTGTTGATAGTCCTATTTTCTGCTGCTTTGTTTAATATATAGTGTTTCCTTTATTCCTCCTACCTCAATGCCCCACTCATATTTCAGGCTGGCACCTACTCCTAATTTAGAGCTCTCTTTCCCCCTATTGCCAACTTCTATTATGAATCTACCTTTGCCACTCTGCTTAGTGTATCACAAGGTTCTCTTTACCAAGCCACAGTCACAGAGCTCCAGGGAAAAGCAACCTGGTCTCATCTCTCCAGGCAGAGGAGAACAGAAGCTCCACATCCACACATGCTGCAGATGGCTTTTCCAGTCTACCCGAATCGTTAACAGCTAGAAGCAGCGGTCATTGGGACTTGGACGTGAGCTGCAAAGTATAGAATTTTGACAACAATTCCAGTGCCATGCGGACTTTTCCTGGATGTGGACTTTTCCTGGACTCCTGCTCCTCATGACAGCTTCTAACAGACTGAACTGGGGTTGGGTTGCTTTTGTCAAGGATTTGGCATGGTGTTGGGGACAACTTGGACTTGGTGAACATGTTCAGGACACTACTCTTTTATGGATTCTTGCTGTATTGGCCAAGAGTTTGCTTTAAGGCTTTAATCACTGTAGAAAAAAAATAGAGGACTGGATAAAGAAGATGTGGTGCATATACACCATGGTATGCTGTTCAGTCATAAGAGATGATGACATTGGATCACTTATGGCAAAATGGTGAGATCTTGATAACATTATACGGAGTGAAATAAGTAAATCAGAAAAAAACGAAAAAAAGTGTCCTTTCTTGCAGATGATCTGTTTCTGTATACAGAAAACCCAAAAGATACTCCCCTCAAAAAACTATTAGAAACAAAAAACAAATACAGTAAAGTGCAGAATACAAAATCAATGTAGAAAACTGACTGCTTCCCTACTTACTAACAATGAAACTTCAGAAAAAATTTTTTTAATTAATTTAATAAAAATGAAAGATAAATGATAGATTAGGAAATACATACATGCAGAGCTTCTGACAGATAAAACTTAGCAAAAAAATACAGTTTTTCAAACTTAGAACAAATTACAAAAATCTTAATAGGAAAATGAGAAAATTAGAAAAGATTATGAGATTAAATCTAACATAAAAGCAAATCCAAATAACTAATAAATATATTATTCCTTAAAAATTTTAAAGTTTAAAGTTAACTATTGTTTTTATCTAATAATGGCAAAAATTTAAGGCCATTAAACTATTGCTACAGTGATTTGTGAAAAATGATACTCTATTAATTGTCAGTGGATCTGCAATCTGTTTTAATCTGTATAAAAGACTTGGGGAAGTGGTAAACACATAATATGGTATTAGAAGATGTGTACACCTGAAAACTGGATAATTTTGTTAACCAGTGCCACTCCAACAGATTCAATTAAGAAAATGTAAGTGTAAATATATATAGGGAATGAACTATCTAACCTTGAGTCCTCTATGACTTGAATTCGGGAACTTTAGTTAAAAGCCCTGAGTGAATGTCTCTTGGAAGTGAATACCAAGAAACTGTGAGTGAGTGACCTTTATGCAGACACAAAGGAATGCATGTGAATGGGTTTTGGAAAATTATCCTAGAGGTTCTAGATTGCCCCTTATTTTGTACTTGTTAATTAGCAAAAGAAAAGAATGTGCTGACCCACATTAGCCCTTTCTCCAAATCAGTAAAACAGCCATTAGTCATTCTTTCCCTAATCACTTGGCCTCCCTCCCTTGTAATCCTGTTACCTCTGTTCAGCTTCTGATCAATAATAGCTAAGGGAGAAGGAAATTCAGGAGGTCTTCTTTGCCTCCCTTGGGAGGCCTCCCCCTCTTTTCCACTTGACATAAGTTTGTGTCTTGAGTAGGTTTCTTCCATGCAACACTGGTAGTTTGCAGTGGGCTGGAGTACTTCAAATATACCATTGCCTCTCTGTTGCTTTTATGTATTTGGTTTGCTTTCTCTCCTCTTTCATTCTTTCCCTCTGCTTACCCTCCCCACTTTTCCCCTTTACTCCCCTCTCTTCTGTTCTCCTTCCATCCTTTCTGCTACTTTTCTTTCCTCTTTTCCTCCTTTCTTCATTTCTATTTCTTCTTTTTCTTTTCTCTTTTTTCCCTTTTTGATCTTTCTTCATCTTATTTTCAGTTGTCCTAAATAAGGAGATGTATCTGATAGAAATATATTTACATGAGAAAATTTACAGCACTATTTGGCAAAACATGGGGCACTATGTAAATACTGATTAGACAATGAAATACGATGCACACATTTAAATAATAAACTGGAGTTATATCAACTAATTTTGCATCATTTCCACAACATTTTTGATTGATAAAACAAATATGTGGAGAAATAAATATACTGGAATCTATCTTATTTTGTTAAAAATGCATACATAAGTAAAATATGTTTGTTAATGACAAATATAAACATAGAGAAAGTAATGGAAAGATCCAAGTCAGTATGTGAGCACTGGTTATGTGTCGCTAGGGTAGCTAAAAGAATGAGTAGTATAGATTAAAGTGTGGACAAGAATAAATATAAACAGGGAAGATGAAAAATAAATTATTAAGTGTTTGAAGCCTTCAGTTGAGTAAGTACTTAATATAAAATTAAAAATTGATCATAAAGATTGGAAGTATAGACATTACACTGCACACTGCATGGGAAAAACCTAGTACCAAAAATTAGAATATACAAGTCTGTCAATATTTTTTAGGAAGTAGAATTGGAGATTGATAAGAGAAAATAATTTATATCTTTTACACTTAATTTTATAGGTATAAAAATTGAAAATATTATTTTTTTAGTAAGGAGGATCAATGGTGGTGGCAGTTGTAATGAATGGGAGATCAGAATAAGAGTTACCAAAAGGTTTTGACACAAAGTCTAAAAGAAATTTATTTAAATAAATAATTATAAAATATACAGAGAGGATATAGGACAGTAGAAAAGTAGATAGAAGAGTACACTTACCTCCTCCCAAAACCAAACTACTATAATTACAACTAAAATACCAAACAATCAATCTCAATAACCAACTGAAGATTAAGCAGAAGTCCTATGACCAAAAATTTACAAAAGAGGACACATCAATATTTGTATGAAGGGCAGAAATGTAAACAGGGCTTGCCCAGCTCCCACAAGCAGCAGCTGAATTCTAGAGAGATATCTCATTTGTAAAGATTCCCCTTGAGGGGCATGAGTTCTCAACCCCATGACAGGTTCCCCAGCCCACAATACCAGATACTGGAAGAGGTACTCACATATCATCCGGCTATAAAATTAATGGGATGCCTTGTCACCCCACCTTATGGAGTTTTTGCCTTGTTAAAGAATCAGCTGTCTGGGCCAAGCAGGCTCAGGGGGTAACTGGGTTGTATGGCTTTGTTGCAGGGACCATCCTTCTCCCATTTTCTTGTAAACTTATCTGGCATTTCAACCTCACAGGATGTTTTCCAGCCCCACCCTCCAGACCCACAGTAACCCCAACATCCTAATTTGCAGTGGCTCAAACCTGCCAAGCATGAGATCCCAGCAGAATCTGGTATGCACTGAGTTTTGTGGCTCTGGAATGTGTTCATTTTCCCTCACATGGCCTACCAATGCAAAGCCTTTACTTCACACATTTGAAACTCAGTCTCTTTGGACCTGATAAACACTGCTAGTGTTTCTCTGATGACTCCATGAGATTCCACCTTAACACAATCTATGAGTACATGGCAGGAAGCAACTAGACTCGGTAAATCCTGGGATTTTGGTCTCAGACCCAGCATTGGAACCAAGTTTGAATCTGTATACCTACTATTTTCCCTATCTGGTGACTCACTAAGAAATTGCCTCATGCAATTTGAGTACTATCTTAAGAGGGAAATTCATGGCATTATAGACCTACTTCAAGAAACAAGACAAATCTCTGTAAAACTATACCTTTACCTTTAAAGCAACTAGAAAAAAAATAACAACAAAGAAAGCTTAAAATGGGTAGAACAATAGAAAGTATAAAGCTCAGAGCAGAACTAAAAATAAAAAACAATGTCTAAGAAAATATTACAGTAAATCAATGAAACCAGGAGCTGCTTCTTTGAAAACATAAGCAAGATTAACAAAGCTTTAACCAGACCCATTAAGAAAAATAGACTGTGAACCAAAATAAATAAAATCAGAAGTGAAATTGTATAAATAACAACTGGCACCAGAGAAATACAAAGAATTATAAAAAAAATTTATGAAAAACTATATGCTAACAAACTGGGCAACCTGGATGAAGTTAATAAATTCCTAAACAGATAAAATCTTTCAAACCTGAATCAGGAAAAGTCAGAATATCTGAATAGACTGAACATGAATAATAAAATTAAAGCAATAATCAAAAAATTACTAGCAAATATTCAAGTCAGATGGCTTCACAAGTGAATTTTATCAAACATTTACATAAGAAAAAATACCTATCCATCCTATACTTTTCCAAAAAAAAAAAAAAACCCAAACCAACAAACCTCATTTGATTAGGACAGAATTATAATTACCAAACCAGAAAAAACCCTACAAAGAAAAAACATATGTAAGCAAACATCCCTGATGAATATAGATACTAAAATCATCAAAAATATTACCAAACCAGATCCAGCAATTCACCATCATCAAGTGAGATTTACTCCTTGGATGCAAGGTTAGTACAATATCTGCAAATCAATAATATGATACTCCACGTAAAAAAGGAAGAATAAAAATCACATGGCCATATCAATAGATGCACAAAAGCATTTGATAAAATCAAGCACCTATTTATAGTAAAAACTGTCAAAAAAGTGGGAATAGAAGAAAAACATCTCAAAATAATAAAGATCATATATGACAAACACACAGTAAACATTATACTCAACAAGCAGACTTGCCTTACGTACTTACAAAAAAATTTAAACTTTATAACATAAACTAAAATATGCATAAGTTAAAACTGTCTGAATCACTGTGGTCAGCCTTTTGTCATTAGACAAAAAACCAATGACAACTACTAAAAGTCTGGAAAAGCAATTTAAATGAACATTGAATGACTTCAGAGTAATGTATGCACATGGCACATATCTTATTGTGCTAAAACAAGCGACCTTGGGTTTCAAGCCAATGACCTTTGGATTCAAGCTAGTGACCATGGAGTCATGTCTATGATTTCACGTTCAAGTCAGCTCTGTACTGTGAGTCTGTACTCAAGCCGGCTACCTCGTGGTTTTTAACCTGAGTCCTCTGCGTACCAGTCTGATGCTCTATTCACTGTGTCACTGCCTGGTCATGCAAGGTTTTGATTTTTTAAAAAAAAGCCTATCATTGGAGAAATAAATAAAATACAGGTAATGTTCTGTTGATTTTTCAGTCATCTACATGTTTGTACAGGAAGGTAAATACTATAAGAGATAACTTAATATGAAATGAATTTTGTGTGAGTGTCACATCAATAGATGCAGAGAAGAAAATCATCTAAAGTTATAATTTTTTCACGAATAGAAGATAAAAATTATATTTTAGAAAATTATATAAAGAAATAAAAAATAATTTTCTCATTCTTTTAAAAGGAATTGTTTTTACAAAGAAACATCAGAATCTCTGAAATGAAATAACTACAAAAAACTCATTAAATATATAAGGTTATTGTTGGGGTGTGGGATGTGACAGTCATAGAAAAATATACATCATGTGAAGATATTTGAAAGCCTGCCATGTTTTTCAAAATCTGTTATGATATACATAATTTATAAATCTAACATAATGTTAATTTCCCAATTATAGATGCGTTTGCTTAAAATGAATTCTACGGAAGTCAACAATATCAGCTCTCTGCTTAGGAAAAAAAAGTGAAAATTTATTAAATATCAGTAACGAGTAAAAGTTGAGGATCAAAATAAGCTTGGACAGAGAAGAATTAGTTAAAAACATCTTGGCTGTTAGTTTAGCACCAATTTGACTTGCATTTTTATTTCTGACTACTGGCACAGGAAGACTAATATATGTGTACAATGGGTGGAGGATAATGTTAGTAAATTAAAAAGCAAAGGAAAATCAACTTTCTTCAGCAAGTATTACTCAAATGGCTCTTGAATAGTATTTGGGTTGCAATACTATTGTGTCTTTATTAAAAAGAAAAGAATGACTATAGAAAGAGTGCTTTAGTTTTTTCTCTCTATTATTTCTTTGTTAAGACTATACTGTCAAAGAAATGTTTTGATTAATTATTTTTGTTTAATTTTTTCTCTTATTGGGTTACATATTTCATATAGGACATTTAAATAATCTGTGCATGAGACAAATAGTAAAAGCAAAAGAAAAAAATATATACTATTTTTGTACGAAAAGCAAATCTTAAGTAAGCTCAGGAGAATTCTAACATTTGAATTTTTAAAAAAAGCCCATAAAAGTGTCTTATAACCAAGCAGCCATTCTATTTCTGAGAATATACGCAAAGAAACCCAAAAACTAATGCAAAATAATATATGCCCCCATATTCAATGCAGTGTTATTTATAGTAGCCAAGATTTAGAAGCAGCCCAAGTGTCCATCCATAGATGAGTGGATAAAAAAAGCTGTCAGCTCTAAAAAAGAAAAGAATCTTTCCCTTTGAAACAGCATGGATGGATCTTGAGATGTCCATCCATTTCACTTATTTATGCTAAGTGATACAAGCTAATGAAAGAAAAACAAGTATCATATAATTTCACTCATATTTGGAATCTAATGAACAAAATGAATTAACAAGCAAAGTAGAGACTGAATCATCAATGGCAGGCCAAAAGCTGTCAGGGTGGCTGGGCGAGTGGAGGGATTGAGAGAATAACAGAAAAAAAAAAAAACAGAAGAAACTCATGGACATAGACAACAGTGTGGGTATTAAGAAGGGAAGGGGGAATGGTGGGAGGTGGAGGAGGGTATAGGGAGATAAATGGTAATGGACAGACTTGACTTGGAGTGAAGAACACACAATACAGGGTACAGATTATTTGATGTAAAAATGTGCACCTGGAAGCTGTATTATTTTGTTAATTAGTGTTATCCCAATACATTCAATGAAAACAAAAAAAGTCCCACAAAAAAATAATAAATAAATAAATTTGAAAAGTTCAGTGTCTTATAACATTTACGAGATGGTGAAGAAAAGTTAGTAGGTAACACTAAGTGGCCATTTAATGATATTAAGGAATTATTGTAAATTCTAAGGGTAATGATTTCATTGTGGTTGTATACATTTTTAAAATCCTAAACTTGAAGAGGTTTATACTTATATATAAAATAATATAATAATGTAATTTGCTTCAAAATAATATTAAGTATGATGGAGGTAGAGGACTGTGTGGACATACAGATTAAACAAGATAGGCAAATGTTGAATAGTTTTTATATTTGGTAACAAGACCATGTAGCTTTGCCATAAAATTTTCTTTACTCTTTGTATGTTTGAAATTTCTCAATATGAAAAATTATGCAAGTGTCAAAATCAATTGGTTCATTTATTACCATTTATAGTGGCTTTTGAAGGAAATATTTTGTTATAGATTTGGCATAAATTCATATATTTTTAAGAGAAGCACTTATGTATTGCAATATTTTGCTCCTTTGGCAGTGAAGGCTCTCTGCAACTATCTTAACATTGGATTTTTAATATCTTTACTGAAGAATAGGTAGAATCTTGTTAGAGACTCATAAATCTCATAACAGTATTACATCAAGAGAGCAAGAAGAAAAACATATTTGTTTAGTTTAAATCAGGAAGCGTCACAAAATACATTTATAATGTTAGAATTCTGGGTGATAGACTTGTAGATATCAAAAGTATCAAAAGAACTACTAAACAAGTCTATGGTAGTCATAAAACAATCATTACTACAGCATAATATCTCAGAGGGCCTACAATATCAACACATATCACTCATTCACTTTTCTGTTCACTTCGAATTGTAATCGTTTTTTACTCACTTGACCTTATCCTCATATACACTTATGAAGCAACTTTCAAATAAAATATATATTTTTTACAATAGCTGGATGTTTTGCTATACTTTTTTCTTCTTATAGTGCAACTCGCAACTGCTCAATTTTGGATTTCTTTTGACAGATTTGTCCAAGAGGGACAAATTGGCTGTTTTTAATTTAATATGCATGATCAAGTATAAGAACACAACAATGTTAAAAAACATTAGGAAGACATAGCAATATTATATTGTATTTGAGAGTACTATGAAAAGAAATCATAATCTAGAAATCATTTTACACAGATAGTATTACCTATATAATTCCATGGGGAAATTTATACCCAATTTACACAAAAAAGTTTATTTTATATGGTTGTACTTCTCAGAATACTAACTTCTCTTGTAAAATTTCACCAACATTGCTCTTCGTAACATGCTGTGGCTACATGGCATTAGTATGTCTGTGACTTTGAGAGTTACTTTATGTGAATGTTTCTTACTACCTTTCTGAAAGATTTGTGAGTGAAGTAATAAATTATTAATGCCACATGTCATAAAATATAATATATTCTTTTTGCAAGTCTTGATTCACTAATCAAGAACAAATGAATGCATCTGAATTATTCAAAGAAGCTAAAATTATACAAATTGTACTCAAATTGAATATTTTAAATATTCTATTCAAAATGTAACAAAGAGATCATTCTTCACATTAACTTCTTCTTTACAAGGTACCAGTCAGGTTCTTACCAGAATCACTTACCAGTGCATGCTTCACAAATTAAAATGAAAAAAAAAAAAAAGCCATTTAATTGGAAAATTTGCATCAAATGCAGACTGAGAAGTTTTTTTTTTCTTTTTTTTTCCTAGAAAGAAGTTTTTATTTTGACATTAAAAAGTTATTGTGCCTGGATGAATCTCAAGGGATCAGATTCCAAAGCATCCCATTCTCTATTTTAAAGCAAACTTCAATCAAGTTTGCCATGATAATTTGATGGTTCTCTATATTAAGAAATGTTTATTGATTCTCGGTGGTTTTAAAAGACTACTAAACAAATGAATAATGTGTAGCCTGCTGAAAATGCTTTATAATAAGCAATGACTTGATTTAGACTATTACTATTTTGATAAAGTACTAAGCTTGTATCATACCTACCTTAAGAAAAGGAGAAGATGGTTTGTTGTCTATAGGCGATAGGAATCTATGGTTAGAGGTAACCTACTTTTATAATGTTTAGTTTTTTATTTTGCCACAGGTTTTCAGTCTATAGAATGGATATGCTAATACATTCTAATGTATTTAATGGAGTTGATATTATTGGTTAAGTGCATGTTTTAGTTTCAAAGTTAGTTAAATCTCAGTATAGTAAAGACAAAAGTATCATTAGTATTAAAATCTTTTTGAGTTAGAGTAAAATAGAGGAGATTACATTATTTGTAGTATAAAAATCATAATGTTTAAAAATCAATAATGGTAGCTAGTGCTATTATAATTATAATTCACTCATCTACATTTACACAAAACAATTCTGCCATCCTTGAAAAGGCCCCCTATCTGTACCTTACAGGGCATGTTTATACCATTCCTTCCATGATAGGAATTCTATTTCTTTGAGAACTCTCTGTCTCTCCCTTCATTCTCTCTTCCAAGTAAGTAACAATCTTTCCTTTCCTTTCATAACCAAATCCTGTAAACTAACAAAAATTTTAAAATGCTATGCAAAATTAGAAGATATCTTGGAGTGCTCATGCTCACTGTTATACCTGAAACTGTAGACAGAACCTTCTATTTCTCTCTCAGGTTGACAATTTTCCACTCTATCACATGTGTTCTAAGTGCCCAGCTCCTTTAGAATTCTGCAGTGCCTATTTTTACTTTTTTACTAGATAAGAGATTTCTAGAGAGAAACATTGTGCTGAAAAATAGGAATTGTTTGAAAGACTGAATATCAAAGAGTAAATTTCTCATTTTCTTCCTCTCTCCTAAAAAAGAAGTGTTACCACATAAAGTCTATCTCCCAGATACAGGAAATTTTTCTTATCAAAATAAATTGAACAATCACAGAAAAAACTTTTGTGTTCTGACAATTGAGTATCCACCGACATAATGGCCAAATCTGAGTTCAATCAAAAAAGTTCCCACTAGCTCACCAGTAAACTAACCCCATAATACTAAAGAGAGCTTCTAAAGAGTTTTCAGTTCCTCTTTCTTAACTTTGAATATCAATTATGAAGAAAACTGAAATATAAATTATGAATTAAAATGAGGGAGTAATGTCTGTAAGACAGAAAAATAGGAAATCCTGGCTGTTTTCCCACAAAAACACCAATTTAACAATAATATATGGAGCAAATTACCTTTATGGGAGGTCTAGAATATAGTTAGCCTGTTTTGTACTCCAGAAATGTAACAAAGAGATACAGATGAGCACAAAACTGAAAGCAGCACCACTGAAATGAGAAAAGAGGGCAATTTATTTTTATGTGAGCCAACATTTCCCTCAAGTCAACACAAATCTGTTTGGGGAGATCACTTTGGCTTGCAACTTCTCCACTGGTAAGGGAGGAGGGGGCAGAAGAGAACACAACATGACTCAAGCATTTTAGCCTTCATGTGCACTGATTGAGAACATAGTTTCTGTCTTGATTTATATGGAATACTAATAAAATGACCTTAGTTCTAAGGCCAAAGGATAAAGGAAAAGGGGCAGAAAACCTACTGTGCCTCATATAGGACTGTAAAATTGCAAGAAGGTGTAGAACCTCAGTCTTCTCCAACCTCCTGTCTTTTCACTGTGCTCCCTCAGAAGCTGATTTATGCTTATCCTCACCTAAAGACCTGATGAACAACCTCGTTTTGTGGAGGCAACTAAGAAAATAAGTAAAGTGAAGAATGGCTTGATGTGACTGGTATTGTTCTGAAAAATTAAGAGGAAGGGCACATTTCAAGCCTTCTTCATAAGGAATGAAACAGAAGAGTGGAACATATCTCTTATGTCATAGTCCACTGTATAAAGGTGAAACATCAGAATGAGGAAGATATTACAAGCTCTTACAAGCTCTTGATAAACAAACTAAAAACAGAAGACACCAGTAAATAACTCTAATTTACATTCAAAATTTCCAGAAAATATTCATCCATACAAAATGTCTATAAAATATCTGAGATGCTCTCAGAAGCTTTAGCCAGGTTAATTCTGATAGGGGAACCCCAAAGTAAAAAAATTAGGTTCAGTAACCATAGCTTTTCAGTTGTAATGAATAGGGGATATGAAAGAGTTAGCAAGAGAATTGGTCAGCTTGTTAGTCTCTCTAAATGTTTTCCAGGCCTTTACTTTGAAATGTAGTAAAACATTTACCATTGAAAGAATGTTGAGCAAAGCTTACCTGACAATTAGGGGAGTTTAAACCAAAGTAGTTGTTTGTAAAAGCCTAGCCACAGGATTTACTGTGAAAAGTTAAGGCATGTAAATTGACTAAAACTTAGTTCACCAATCTTAAATCTTTACTTTATATCCTAAGAAAATAGGGAGTATTGTCACAGATAATTCTCAGAGGCAGATGGTCCCAGAGGCACTAGGTCCTGCCTGTTATTGGGAGACACTGCCCCATGCTGTCTTGAAAATTTACCAAGGATATCAAATAGAACCACACTAATTAGGCTTGTGCTACAACAGAAAAACTGGCAGAGGAGATATTTCTGCAGCTGAACCCCCACCTCCTGAACACTGTCACATGAATAATTGCATGAACTTTTACTTTTTATTTCTTTCCCCAGAACACTATAAAACTGCCAGCACCAGGAAAGTGTTAAGTCATCTTTGTGGACAGGACACCCCCGTCTTCCAGGGTACTGGTATTTCTGAAGTAAAGGCACTCTTATATACCCAGTCCTGTTCATCTCTTTTGATTGGCTGAATGCGACAGGATGTCCCAAAACTGACTCATTCTGATAACAATTCTTAAAGGCCTTTCCATGTCAAAGCCAGCCTGTAAAGTCTTGAAGAAGTGTCTATTTCACCATATTTGCAGATAACAAAGAAAAGCTTCAAAGACACAAAGAATCAAGGAAATAAGACACAATCCAAGAAAACAACAGATATCTCCAGTAACTAATCCTAAAGAAATACAGATCTATGAATGGTATGAGATAGAATTCAAAATAATCATCTTTAAAAACCTCAGTGAGGAGGGAGAAACATGGTGACGGAGTAGGCAGATGTGCTAACTTCCACCTTCCAGAACCAAAGTGGTTTACAACTTAATTTTAAGAACCATCATCTGGAAAAACCAACTTTGGACTAAACTAAAAGGACTCTACAACCAAGAAACAATGAAGAAGCCACTCTGAGACTGGTAGGAAAAGCAGAATGTGAAGAGGGCTGCTCAGCTCTTGGGCACAAATGGCAACCTGGAGGGATTCTGTGCTGGGAAGTGCATTTAGCGGAGAGGGAAGTGTCCTGGACCCCAGAAACAAAGCCCCAGCCTGCAGCCCCAGAGACTATGGGAGGTGTATGGACAGTATTTAGCTGCAAAACAAGCCAGGATACTGTTTGTGAGAAAGAAAGAAATTTCCCAGACCCAGGATTCTTCTTAAAGGGACCGCACAGAAAATCTCTTTCACAACAACTCACGCAAGACTCTGGGGGACAGGGAGAGAGGAGAGTACTGGAGTAGCAGGAAGAGAGAGTAATCTAGGAGATATAGGGAGACACACTTTGAGGGACAGCCACCCTAATCCCTGGGTTGAGTCACTCCCCAAATCTAAAGTGAATATTTCCCCTGGAACCAGAAATATCAGCGAAAGGAAGCAGGGCACCAGTGAAAGAAGCTCTCCTGTGGCACTCAGAGCAGAGTTGCTTAGAAGAAGGGAGCCATCAGGGATACAACATAGAGTGCTAGGATCTGAGCTGCAGCACCCCCACCCACACTGCTGACTGCTAACTGGAAGCACAGTCTCATTGGTGGGGGTGGAAGCCAGGCTGGCCATGACTGAGGCCTGGTGTAAGCTCAGTCCCACCTGGCAAGGGCAGAAGGGGCACATAAAAGTGGTCCAGTCTGGCTGCAGGCTGGGTGAACAAGAGTGGTCCCACCTGAAATCCCGCCTGCAGGGGCAAGGCAAAAGCCAGGTGAAAGGCAGAGAACCAGTGGAGAGCCACAGCTAAGCAGGAGTATACAGCCGCACCCCTGGGTATTGCAGCTGTTGTGAGTTCAGCCCCGCATGCAGGGGTGAGACAAAAGCCGGGAACAGGTGAAGACCTGCGGCTGAGCATAGGTGCATGAAATCACATGCAGTGCAAAGGCTTTGTAGCCCGAGGGTAGAGGGCAACTTCAACTGCAGGGGTGGGGCAAAGGTCAAGGTTGGCTGATGCCTGACCCAGGCACGTGAACATAGCCTCGCCCGTGGAGGAGAGACAAGGCCTGTACTACTACACCTCAGGCAACAGCAGAGGGGGTGGTGGGCCTGCAGACAGACTACACCTAGTAAACATAGAGGCCACACCCGTTGGGCTCCAGTAACCACACACTTCTTATACACATACAAACTGGGAAGGCAGAGAAATGCAACCAAAATGAATCAAGAGAAATCCCCAGAAAAGGACTTGAATGAGTCAGATATCAACAAATTACTGGATGCATAGTTTAAAATAATGATTGTTAGGATGCTCAAAGATCTTAGAACAGCAATAGATGGACATAATGTGCACCTAAATAAAGAGACAGCAAATATAGAAAAAGACATTGAAACAATAAAAAAGCATTAGTCAGAAATGAAAATTAAATATCAGAAATGAAGACCACAATAGAAGAAATTAAAAGCAGGATGGATGAAGCTGAGGATCATATCAGTGAGTTAGAGGACAAGATAAACAAAGGCATAAGAGCAGAGCAGCAAAAAGAAAAGTGACTCAAAAAGTCTGAGGAAACTCTAAGAGAGCTCTGTGACAACATGAACAGAAATAACATCTGCATCATAGAAGTTCTTGAAGAAGAAGAGAAAGAACAAGGGATAGAAAGCTCGTTCAATCAAATCATAGCTGAAAACTTCCCTAAATTGTTGCAGGAAAAAGTCACACAAGTTCAAGAAGCAGAGAGTATTCCATTAAAGAGAAACGAAAAGAAATCCATACCAAGACACATCATAATTAAAATAGCAAAGCTAAGAGATAAGGAGAAAATATTAAAAGCTGCTAGAGAAAAAAAGACTGTCACCTACAAAGAAGCCCCATAAGGATGACATCTGACTTCTCAACAGGAACATTTGAGGCCAGAAGGGAATGGCAAGAAATATTCAAAGTAATGCAGAACAAGAGCCTACAACCAAGACAACATTATCCAGCAAGGATATCATTTAAAATGAAAGGAGAAATAAAAAGCTTCCTAGACATAAAATAATCAAAGAATTCTTTACAACCAAGCCAATGCTCGAAGAAATGTTAAAGAGCCTGTAGTACAGAACAAAGGAGGAAAAGAATACAGTAAAGAGGGAGATAGTTTTAAAGAATAAAATGGCAATAAACAACTAGATATCAATAATAATCTTAAATGAAAATGGATTAAATGATTTAATCAGAAGACATAGTGTAGCTGCAAAGATAAGAAAACAGGACCCATACATATGCTGTATACAAGAGACACATCTCAAAACAAAAGATGCACCTAGACTGAAAGTAAAAGAATGGAAAAAATATTTAATGCAAATGAAATTTAAAGAAAAACCTGGGGTAGCAATACTTACATTAGACAAAATGGACTTTAAAACAAAAGCTATAGTAAGAGATAAAGAAGGTCCTACATAATAATAAAGGGAACAATCCAACAGGAAGGTATTACCATTATAAATATCTATGCATCTAATATAGGAGCACCTAAATATATAAAGCAGACTTTGATGGATATAAAGGGTGAGATCAACAGCAATATTATAATAGTAGTGGATTTCAATACCCCACTAACATCACTAGATAGATTCTCAAGAAAGAAATTTATCAAAAAAAACCCCCAGCAAACTTAAAGGACACACTAGATCAACTCGATTTAATAGATATCTTCAGAATCTTTCACCCTAAAGCAGCAGAATATACATTCTTTTCAAGTACTCATGGTACATTCTCTAGGATAGACCACATGTTGGGGCATAAAAGTGGTCTGAACAAATTTAAAAAGATTGAAGTCGTATCAAGCATTTTCTCTGATCACAATAGCATGAAATTAGAAATCAACCACAACAGAAAAACTAAAAAATACTCAAACACATGAAAACTAAATAGCATGATATTAAATAACAAATGGGTTAACAGTGAGATCAAAGAAGAATTTAAAAAAATCCTAGAAATGAATGATAATGAGCATACAACAACTCAAAATTTATGAGACACAGCAAAAGCAGTACTGAGAGGGAAGTTTATAGCATTACAGGCATACCTTAAAAAGTAAGTAAAAGCTCAAATAAACAACCTAACCCTGCATCTAAAAGAACTAGAAAAAGAACTAGAGCAAGTACAGCCCAGAGGTAGTAGAAGAAAAAAAATAATAAATATCAGAGCAGAAATAAATGGCATAGAGGCTAAAGCAACAAGACAGAGGTTCAATGAAATCAAGAGCTGGTTCTTTGAAAGGGTAAACAAGATCAATGAACCTTTAATCAGACTCACCAACAAAAAGAGAGAGAGGATTCAAATAAATAAAATTAGAAATGAGAGTGGAGAGGCCCTGGCCGGTTGGCTCAGTGGTAGAGCATCGGCCTGGTGTGCAGAAGTCCCAGGTTTGATTCCCGGCCAGGGCACACAGGAGAAGCGTCCATCTGCTTCTCCACCCCTCCCCCTCTCCTTCCTCTCTCTCTCTCTCTTCCCCTCCCGCAGCTAAGGCTCCATTGGAGCAAAAGATGGCCTGGGCGCTGGGGATGGCTCTGTGGCCTCTGCCTCAGGCACTAGAGTGGCCCTGGTCACAACATAGCAATGCCCAGGATGGGCAGAACATCGCCCCTGGTGGGCAGAGCGTCGCCATGTGGGAGTCTGTCTGACTGTCTCTCCCCATTTCCAGCTTCAGAAAAAATTAAAAAAAAAAAAAGAAAAAAGAAATGAGAGTGGAGAAATAACAACTGACACAACAGAAATAAAAAAAAGAATATTGTAAGAAAATACTATGAAGAACTGTATGCCAAAAAATTAAGCGACCTAGGTGAGATTCCTTGATAAATATAATCTTTCAAAAATCAATCTTGAAGAATCAGAAAATCTAAACAGACCAATTACAACAAATGAGATCAAAACAGTTATCAAAAACTCCCAGCAAACAAAAGTCCTGGGCTGGATGACTTCACAAGTGAATTCTACCAAATATTCAAAAAAGAACTAACTCTTATCCTTCTTAAGCTATTTCAAAGAATTCAACAGGAAGGAAAACTTCCAAGCTCCTTTTATGAGGCGAGCATAATTCTGATTCCAAAACCAGGCAAAGACAACACAAAGAAAGAAAATTATAGTCCAATTTCCCTGATGAATTTAGATGCTAAAATCCTCAACAAAATATTAGCAAACCAGATCCAGCAATACAAGAAACAATTCATATATCATGATAAAGTGGGATTTATTCTGGGAGGCAAGAGTGGTGCAATATTTGTAAATCAATCAAAATGATTCATCACATAAACAAAAAGAAGGAGAAAAACCATATGATAATTTCAATAGATGCAGAAAAAGCATTTGATAAAATCCAGCACCCATTCATGATCAAAACTCTCAGCAAAGTGGCAATACAGGGAACATACCTCAACATGATAAAAGCCATCTATAAGAAACCCACAGTCAACATCATAATTAATGGACAAAAATTAAAAGCAAAACCTTTAAGATCAGGAACAAGACAGGGATGCTTCCTTTCACCACTTATATTAAACATAGTCCTGGAAGTCCTAGCTAGTGTAATCAAACAAGAAGAAGAAATAAAAGGCATCCAGATTGGAAAAGAAGTAAAACTATCATTATTTGCAGATAATACAATACTGTATATAGAAAACACTAAATTCTCAGTCAAGAAACTACTGGACTTGATAAAAGAATTTAGCAAGATGGCAGGGTATAAAATTAATACACAGAAATCAGAGGCACTTTTATACACCAACAATGAACTGTCAGGAAGAGAAATAAAGGAAACAATTTCCTTCACTATTGCAACCAAAAATATAACGTACCTAGGAGTAAATTTAACCAAGGAGGTTAAAGACTTGTACTCAGAAAATTACAGAACATTGATAAAAGAAACCAAGGAAGATAAAAACAAGTGAAAGCATATACCGTACTCATGATTAGGAAGAATAAACATCATCAAAATGTCTATACTACCCAAAACAATTTATAAATTCAATGCAATACCAATTAAAATACCAATGACATACTTCAAAGATATAGAACACATACCAAAAATTTGTATGGTTCCAAAAAAGAACACGAATAGCCTCAGCAATCTTGAAAAAGAAGAATAAAGTGGGAGGTATCACACTTCCTGATATCAAGTTATACTACAAGGCCATTTTACTCAAAACAGCTTGGTACTGACATAAGAACAGGCATATAGATCAATGGAACAGAACAAAGAACCCAGAAATAAACCTATACTTTTATGGTTAATTGGTATTTGACAAAGGAGGTAAGAGCATACAATGGAGTAAAGACAGTCTCTTTAACATATGGTGTTGGGAAAATTGGACAGCTACCTGAAAGAAAAAAAATGAAACTAGGCCACCAGCTTATACCATTCACAAAAATAAACTCAAAATGGATAAAAGACTTAAATGTAAGTCATGAAACCGTAAGCATCTTAGAAGAAAACATAGGCAGTAAGCTCTCCGACATCTCTCACAGCAATATATTTACTGATTTATCTCCACGGGCAAGTGAAATAAAAGACAGCATAAATAAATGGGACTTTATCAAACTAAAAAGCATTTGTACAGCTAAAGACAATATGAAGAGAATAAAAAGACAAACCACGCAATTGTAGAACATATTCGCCAATATGTCTGAATAAGGGTTTATAACCAAAATTTATAAAGGACTTGTAAAATTCAACACCAGGAAGACAAACAATCCAATCAAAAAATGGGCAAAAGAAATTAATAAATACTTCTCCAAAGAAGACATTCAGATGGCTAATAGATGAAAAAATGTTCAACATCACTAATCATTAGAGAAATGCAAATTAAAACTGCAGTGAGATACACCTCACACCAGTCAGAATGGCACTCATTAACAAAACAACACATAATAGGTGCTGATGAGGATGTGGAGAAAGGGGAACCCTCCTGCAGTGTTGGCGGGAATGCAGACTAGTGGAACCACTGTGCAAAACAGCATGGAGATTCCTCAAAAAATTAAAAATGGAACTGCCTTTTGACCCAGTCATCCCACATTTAGGAATATATCCCAAGAACACCATATCACTGATTCAAAAAAAGAAATGCATCCCCATGTTTATGGCAGCATTGTTCACAATAGTGAAGATCTGGAAACGGCTCAAGTGTCCGTCAGTGGATTAGTGGATTAAAAAGCATATATACAATGTACATATATACAATGGACTACTATGGGGCCATGAAAAAGAAGGAAATAGTACCTTTTACAACAACATGGTGGACCTGGAAACTATTGTGTAAAGTGAAATAAGCTTTGCAGTGAAAGAAAAATAGTATATGACCTCACTCATTTGAGGAATCCAAGGAACAATGTGAGCTGAGGATCAGAATTAAACCTGAAGGGAAGGGGGGAGGGATCTGTTGGGAGGGGGGCAAGGCATATGTTGAGGGGAATAGGGGGACAGTGTATGCAATCGGGGCAACACTAGAATCTATGGAAACAGAATAAATTAAATTTAAAAAAGCTCAGTGAGTTATGAAAAAAGAAAAAGACAACTAAACAAAATCAGAAAAATAATGCATGAGTAAATTAAGAATGTCAGCAAATGGAAGCTAGAAGCACAAAAGAATTTCTGGAGCTGAAGAACAGAACAATTAAACTGAAAACTTCACCAGAGAATTTCAATGAGAGACTTGATTAGGCAGAAAAAAAATGGGTGAACTCGTATATAGTCCCACTTGTTGTTATATATAGTATATAATTAAAATCAGGTTTTGAAGAGGTATTCACAATAGCCGAGACAAGAAAATAATTTAAATATCTGTCAATGGATGAATAGATAAAGAATATATGGTAGATACATGCAATGAAATATTATTCAGCTTCCTGAAACTCTTGGATCAGAGACAAGAGTTTATTACAGCAATACAGTAGCCAGATTATCACCTTTTATATTGGTTTCCTAAACCCCAGTTCCCACACAGTGATACAAAGAAAGTCAGCTAAAATTTATGCATACAGGTGTATGTCAATTATTTTTTTTAGAATTTTTTTTCAGATTTTTAAATTTATTTATTCATTTTCATTAGAAAGAGAGAGGAGAGAGAGAGACAGGAGAGAGAGAGAGAAGAGAGAGAGAGAGAGAGAGAGAACAGGGGGAGGAGCAAGAAGCATCAATTCCCATATGTGCCTTGACCAGGCAAGCCTGGGGTTTTGAACCAGCAACCTTAGCATTCTAAGTCTATGCTTTATCCACTGCACCACCACAGGTCAGTCTATAAATCTTTTATGATAAGCTCTAACTATGCCTCTTCTTTTCTCTAGAAGGAGAAATTACTTCTGTCTTTCAAAGCTGTTTTCTATACAAACATCTTTAAAAAGTTACTTCAAAATAAGAAACAGTAAGTGTCTCACTCATAAGAGATTAAAAATTCAAGAGGGCCATGAAAATAATCTCTCAACAGTGACTATTTTACTTTGAATTAATAAAGTGTAAATATTCAGTTTATAATGTGCACTAGTCACTTTTCAAAAATTCAAGTCATATGTTGTTAATGACTACCATATTGGACCATAAAAATATAAAATATTTTCACCAATGAAGAAAATACTATTGGAAAAAAAAGTTCTATATTATATAATAACAATAAAAATAATTAATAATAAATAAAATAGTAAAGTTATAGTAGTAGTTAATATTTATTTAGTATCTACAATATGCCAAACATTTTAAATGCATTATTCTATTAATTTTCACATTAGCTCTATAAATTAAGGATTATTTTCCCAGATAAGGAAACTATAACTTGGAAAAGGCTAACAATTTATCTACTTAAGCTCATACTTGGAGCAAGTGTCAGAGATTGGGTTATACTTAACTACTCTATTATATTAATTTATTTAGATGTCTAAGCAGACTGTATTTTCCAACAATAATTGCAACAATATTTATATTCCCACATGCTCTTCTATAGTCTCACAACTACTGTATCAAAAAGCAGAACTTGTATTCACTCTTCTTGATTGGTTGGGTCTTTGATATGGGACTGAAGTGACTACTGTCAATGGCCTCAAGGGAAGTATAGTTACATATAGTGTAAGTGATGTTATATGAGGATCAAGGTTAGGACATATACTTATAAGATTTTGTATATTTGACAACATGATAAAGTTTTTATGTAGCTCTATCTTAGGACAGTGGCTCCTCAAAGGCATCTGCCAGGTTGTGAGGAAGCCCAGGCCACATGAAGAAGCCATTTTTTTATTCTCTCACTCTCTCTCTTTTTTGTGACAAGACAGAGAGAGAGACAGAGAGAGGGACAGACAGACAGGAAGGGAGAGATGAGAAGCATCAATTCTTCTTTGTAGCTCCTTCATTGTTCATTGACTGCTTTCTCATATGTGCCTTGACCAGGGGGCTAGAACAGAGCAGAGTGAACACTTGCTCAAGCCAGTGACCTTGGGCTTTAAGCCAGCAATGTTAGGGCTCAAGCCAGCAACCATGGGGTCATGTATATGATCCCACACTCACTGTTGAGCTTACACTTGAGCTAGATGAGCCCGTGCTCAAGCCCGAGACCTCGGGGTTTCAAACCTGTGACCTCTGCGTCCCAGTCCAACACTCTATCCACTGCACCACCACCTGGTCAGGCCCATTTTTGTAGTCTTTAACTGTGACTCATTACTGAGTCCCAGACAGCAGACAGCATCCACTACCATGTGAGAAAGTCTTCTAAATGACTCAAACCCCATTTATCACCTGATTGTAATGTGAAAGACCTACAAAAAGAATTGCTTATCCAATCTAAATCAACCTTACTGATGATGATGATGAAGAAAAATTATTTTTGGTATAATTAGCTTGAGTGATTTATGTAGCAGTAGATACTTGAAACAATGTACCTTGAAACAAATTATGTAAAAAGCTTTATTGTAGTCAATTATTATTTATTTGCATTATTAGTCATTGATGCATCGGTAGTAACAAATATAATCATCTCATAAATGGGTTATTCCTTCTACATTCTGCTTCACCCTTTATAGAACTAGAATTGAAAAGGAGAAGTAAAATCAGTTTCTGACTTATGTGGAAAACAAAATTATTGACAAAGATAAATTTTGTCAAAGAAAATTATTTCATAAGTAGCTCTATGCATTTTGTTAGATACTGTCATTCTTGAATTTCATATTTTATATCTCTCTCTTTAAGTTATTTATTCTGGATGCTGTATAAGTTGCCTTAGTTGCATTATTTCCAGAGATGTGTAAAACAAAATTGGTTATGACAAACATGTTTAATCCTTTTCATTAAAAAATGCAAACTATTGTACAAAAGAAATGATAATTTATATGAAGAAATACAAAAATCATAAATGAGAACATATAACTTTATCATATCTTATATTCTAGAATTAATTTTATATATTAAGCATATATCTAAGAAAAACCTTTTAAATTTCATAGAATTTACAGTTCTGTAGATTTACTTTATTTGTTGTTATTTGATATAAAACACTTAATATGAGATCTACTCTCAAGAAATTTTTAGGTGTACAATACAATATTACTAACTATTATATAGTCACTATGCTGTATAGCAGTTCTCAAAGACTTATTCATCTTGTATGAGTAAAACTTTATAATTGTTATAAAACTACCCTAGCTCCTGTACATTTACATCTCATAAGTTTAAGATTATTTAAAAAATATTTTTCATTTGGAATTATTATTTTTTTTTTACAATCAAATTTTGAAAAGGGTATTTCCTTCTTTCCAGCCTGATCAATTCTTGAGGAACTGGGCAGCAGTCTCATAATCAAACAAGTTAGAAATAGATTACACGCTATTGTTTTAAAATCATCTCAAGCAGTTACAATGTCCTTTCTCAGCAGCATAATTTCTCATAAAGCATAGAGGAAGGACAAGGAATCAAGTGCTAACAGGATGGAAGACCCTGGAGCTATGTTTACAGATTTTTTTGTTTGTTTATTGTGAAGTTTATTCACTGTGGCTTAAAGGGCAAGCAAACATTCACCACCTACTACTATCATTTTTGTCTAGGCTATTTACTAGACAAATGCTAAGCAAAAAAATGTTTTTGATTCATTTTAATCCAGTTTTGATTTTTTAGGTAACAAAAGCTTGCAGAGTTTACTCTGCGTGCTTTTATCTCTATATTTACATGCTTTTTTTTATCTATGTCTTTATTTACATGTAAAATTGGGCAAAACTATCTACCATGCCTAAAGTATTCTCTGAACATGAAAAAGAAAGCAAAATTATTTTCTGTGAGAAGGAAGTCACATCTAAGATTTTAAAACAGGTATGTTGAAAATAACTGTAATCTCAAATGTGCTGCAGTTCTTTGTGTAGTTTAAAGTTGTTAATACCTCAATAGAAAATTTATTTTGGTTTGGAGGATGTCCTAATATATTTATTTTGTTATTTATAAGCTTCAGAGTCTACTCTGCATTGTGAACAGTAGCTAGAAAGAGTTCTGCTCTTATAATTAACAACAAAGCATTAGGAAATATTTCTGTACACTTTTGTTTTGATATCCTGGGGATCAGATTAATTATATGAAGAAATCAAATTAAAGATCTAAAAGGGGTCTTATGTCTCAGACTTTTAGTAGCAGGCCATACTTAAGCTGGTGAGCCCATGCTCAAGCCAGTGACCTCAGGGTTTCGAACCTGGGTCCTCAGCATTCCAGCCTGACACTCTATCCACTATGACACCACATGGTCAGGCTAGCTAAGACATGTTTAAAAAACCTCAGTTCAAGACCTGGCTCATGGCTCAGTTGATAGAGCCTTAGCTCAGCATATGGATAACTTGGGTTAGATTCCTGGTCAGGGCACACAGGAGAAGCCACCATCTGCTTCTCTTCCCCTCCCTCTCCCCTCTTTTTCCTCTTCTTTTCCCACAGCCAGTGCCTCGATAGTTTGGGTTTCAGCATTGACCATGGGTGTTGAGGATAGCTCGGGTGGTCTGAGCACATCAGCCTCAGGTGCTAAAAATAGCTCAGTTTAGTCTATCTGCCCCAGAACGGGGTTACTGGGTAGATCCTGGTATGGTAGCATGTAGGAGTCTGTCTATCTCCCCTCCTCTCACCTAAACAAAACAACACAAAAACAAACAAGCAAAGAAATCTCATGTCAGGTTTTATCAGTATATGAATGGATTTGGAAATGTGATATATGTATGATATATTTATATGTATGTATAAAATTCAGCCTTAAAAGGAAGGAAATCTGGCAATTTTTTACAATATGGATGGACCTCAAGGACGTTTTGCTAGGTGAAATAAATCAGAGAAAGACAAATACTGTATGGCATAACTTAACTTGTGGAATCTAACAAAACCAAATGCATAGGAACAGGTAAAAGTTTGATGGTTACCAGAAGCACGAGGTGGTGGCTGCTGTAAATGGGTGAAGGTGGTCAAAATATGCAAACATCCATTTATAAGCTAAACTGGTTCTGAGTATGTAATGTACAGCATGGTGATTCTAGTTAACAATACTGTATTGTTTATTGGAAAGTTACTAAGAGAGCAGGTTTTTAAAAGTTCTCATGGGACAAAAAAATAACTAAAGCATGAAGTAGAGAGACTGGGCTCTTGATGACATTCTTTCTGACCTACACAGGTCCTGGACTATGTAAATAATTAATTTCTTAGTACATCAGAAAACTCCCTCTTGCTTAGGCCACAATTAGTACAACTGTCTTTTGCATATAGCCAGATGAATTCTTAACTGAAACAGGTATTTTGTTGACGTGAGTGTGGAGAGTGACTAAGTGGACGGAGTTAATGGCAACCTGACAGAATCCTGAACACTCTTGTAATACAGGGTAAGTGACAAAAATTTTCTAAATCCCTCTAAAATTGCTATAGAAGTGGATGAGAGTAGATTGGCAGTTAAATAATATGTTATATAGAATGAGTTGAGTTTATTGCTAAAGTCTAGTATTTATATTTTTATTGAACATACATACCAAAAAATACCATACAAGGTTGAGAAAAATGAATGCAAAAAATAAATGTTTCTCTAAAGTTGAATGCTTTGGAAAGAAAATGTTAGACAGATGCTAAAAATAAATGCTATCAAATTGTAAATATAGTTAAGAGAATCTTAAAAGACTGGGTAACAAGTCATAATTATCTAAACAGTTTGCACATTCAGATTGATTTACAAGGATGTATAAATGATTGCTCCAGTTAAAAAAAAATAAAAGACAAGAAATTGTAGAAGTTGCATTATGTAAAAATTTAGATAAGTCAGGTGATGTGAGAAAGACCCTGATTATTGCTCCATACTTAAAATTATAACAACCAAATAACCATTGAAATATGTCAAAGATCATTAAATGAATGTACATTGGATTAACCAAACAACACGTTTTTAATTTTTTATTTACATATTTGATTTTTTGATGTATTACATTTTCATTTCTGATGTTGTTATAAAGTATGTTAAAAAGCCTGCATATATAAATAATTTGACTATATTTCATTTATTGTTTAAATCTGAAGTGATTAGGTGCAAAGTTCTTATTTTAAAAAAATATTATGACAGCCTCTAATGACAGCTTATTTCATCATTTTAATTAAATGTGTAGTGTAGTTTTTCTATTTAGGACATAACAAATATGTTATTTATTTATGTACTGTCCTTTTTATCTTCATCTAAGTATATTCTTTAACTCATTAGTTGGGTGTACATACATCTGACTGAAATTATGTTTCTATTGTTTCCCTATGAATTTTTATCAATTTTTCTTGTATACATTTTGTTGTTGATTTGTTTCAGAAATTTATACTTAAATTTTAAATAATTATTCATTCTGGCTTTTATCTGTGTGTCACTTAATTAACCACCATATTTAGGTGTTCTTTATTTAAGTCATTTTTCAGACACCATAATTTCTACTTTTGTTTTTCTTGTATTTTAAAAAATAAATTTTAAACCTATCATTTATTTTGTCTATCTAAGCTTTTTTTCTCAAAGTTTCTCTTTTTCTGTGGCAGAGACAGAGAGAGTTAAAGAAAGAGTCAGATAGGGACAGACAGACAGGAAGGGAGATGAGAAACATCAATTCTTCGTTGCGGTTCCTTAGTTGTTCATTTCTCAAAATTTCTCTTATAGGTGCTAGGATATTAATAGATTTTTTGATTTATCCCAAAAATCTTTTGACATAGAAAGTGAATACTCTGACTGTCATATTTATATTTGAGTTATCTTCCATTTTCTAATTATCTTACTTTGGTGGGGAATAGAGTATTTGTTTTCTCTTTTCTATTATGCTTTTTGACATTATGAACTGTATACTTTTTGAGAAATAATTAAAATCTGCCAAAGCAGTGGCTTAAATTTGGCATTACTGGGAGGCATATATCAATTGTTCTAGGTTTCAAAGAAATGTGTTATAAAATAACATGTGTTTCATAAAGGTAAATGTAGAAAATATTGATTACTATGTGTGTTGGAAATCATAAGGTTTTAAACTAATTGTCAAATGTTTTACACTTTGTGAAAAAAAATTGAGAACTGATTAAATATAATAATTATCTAAGTAATGTTTTTGTGAGAAATATAAAACCTTCTAAATGAATATACTTTCTTTAATAACTTTTATATGATTTTCAGTCACAAGGATTTCAAGGTATCTTATATGACTGGTGGTACATATTTATGACTGTGTAACATCTGAGTGTATAAATAAAAATTAATTTATATTATTTTATTCTCACAACAATTCTACAAAGTAGACTCTATTATTCACAATGTGAATAAGGACGATTGAATAGGTTACATAATAGTTCCAAGTCTGAGACTTAAAAGAGGTAAATTAGGGATTTTTTTTTTTTTATATATATTTTTCTGAAGCTAGAAACGGGGAGAGACAGTCAGACAGACTCTCGCATGCGCCCGACCAGGATTCACCAGGCATGCCCACCAGGGGGCGACGCTCTGCCCACCAGGGGTCGATGCTCTGCCCCTGGGGGGGTCGCTCCTTGGCAGAGGCCAAGGAGCCATCCGCAGCGCCGCGGCCATCTTTGCTCCAATGGAGCCTTGACTGCGGGAGGGGAAGAGAGAGACAGAGAGGAAGGAGAGGGGGAGGGGTGGAGAAGCAGATGGGTGCTTCTCCTGTGTGCCCTGGCCGGTAATCGAACTCAGGACTTCTGCACGCCAGGCTGATGCTCTACCACTGAGCCAACCGGCCAGGGCCTAAATTAGGGATTTAAACATAGTTCACTATGACCTAATAGCCTTCTCAAAAAACAAAACAACCCAAAAAACATTTCACCATTTTAAATCATGTAACAATATCAAAACATAGAATAAAAAATGAAAAAGCTAAGGTATGTTTTGAAAGTATATCAGAATTTTATTGTAGCAAACTGTAAAGGAAAGGGATTCAGTTATGCAGAAAGCAATGTAAATGCTATTTTCATTCCTGTATTTTCTTCATCTCAATTGTAATGAGTATCTACAGCTAAGCCATTTTCATCTTTCTTATTTGGCCAAAATCTCATTGTGTATTCATAGGTGTTTACTTTCATTTATGATGGCAAATATGACCCTGGAAATTTCATTGCTGCACAGGGAAGTCTAACATAAAAAAAAATTGTCCCTGATATATGTACATTTTTAATTTGGATAGTGTCCTGGCCTGTGACAAACCACAGAAAGCTCTTTCATTGCTTATTTTACTCTTTGCAAAAACAAAAGGCTGTGACTAGTGTAATTCTAGATAAAAGGAATATAGATTTATAATTTTGATTGGTGTTTACATAATATAAAAAAGATCAATTACAAAAGAAAATAAACAAAAATAATCAATTATTTTATATATTTTCTTTCAGATTTTTATTTACTTACACTAATACAATCATTATTGTAAAAAAACAAAGTAAGATTTTTAAACGCTGTTTTATATTTCTTTCACTTATCTGTAGAACATTGAGATCCAATATTTGATAAATCATAGAAAGTCTTCGGAAGAAAATTTCCTGATTCATCACTTTGCTTTGCATACAAATTGCCTCTTGAGTAATTCAACATAAATCAAAATTGTAATTTGCAACCCAGAATGAAAATACTAAATATATTTACTTTCTCATTTTTTCCTTGAAAAAAAAGTCAAGCTGAATAGAAAAATTGTTGGAAAAAGTAAACTTTCTTGGTTTTGCCATATTTAAACTTAGATACAGTGTTTTTGTCTCCCCTGTAAAGGAAATACATTTGATTTATGTGTTTTCTCTGAAATATTTGAAAAGTAAACTTTAAAGGTGCTAAATATATTAAATTATAGTGTCATTCAATGCAATAGAAAAGGCTGAAGTTTAAAAAACACTGAAGACTGTAAATGGTCTAAAGCAGAGTTTCTGTCTTGTCTCTAGTTTAGCAAGTTCTATCGATCTGCTTGGCAATACGTTTGGTGGACAATATTATTGCATTTAAAAAATAGATATTTATGGGATCAGTTGTAGATTTACAACAAAATTGAGAAGGCACTGAAATTTCCACTATACCCCCTGTGCCTACACATGTCTACCCTCTCTTACTATCAATGTTCCCCTTCAAAATGGTACATTTGTTACAATTTATAAACCTACAGTGACACTTCATTATTAAACAGAGTTTATGATTTACATTAAGGTTCACACTTGGTGTAAGTTCTATGGGTTTCATGAATGTATAATCACGTATCTACCATTATAGGATCACACAGAATAGTTTCACTACTCTATACTCTAAAAGTCCTCCGTGCTCTGCCTATTCATTCTTCCTTCCCCTTTAACTCCTGACAACTACTGATATTTTTAGTATCTCCATATATTGCTGTTGCCAGAATGTCATATAGTTGGAATCTTAAGGGAGGTTTTAGAGGTGAATCTTAACAGAATAGCTTTTTAGGTGTGGCATTCAATATGTTGATTCATTAAAATGTGTGTAAAGAGGTGTCAGGGTTATTTTCTGGTTAGTCTCATTTTAAATTATGTTATAGACTCTATAATATAGAGGATTGATCAGGACTGAGCTTGGTCTGTTCTGGGAAGGTCTGTAATGTGTCAACTCTTTGCTTGGTTAAGGAAAATAAAACTTTGTGATACATTAACTAGCTATAAATTGTTCAACTTATTTGGCTTTCTTCAATTATTTCGTCTCAGTTTTCCGTATCCTTTTGAAGAATTTTTCCTAGCTTTTTACTATTCTGCCTCACTTCTGAAGAACTTTAAATATTTTTTGCAAGTCAAGTCCACTGACAACAAGTTTCTACAGTGTTTCTTTGAGAGATTTTTTTCTTTTGCTTTTGAAGAGTAATTTTGCAGAATATACAGTGTGTCCATAAAGTCATGGTGTACTTTTGACCGGTCACAGGAAAGCAACAAAAGACGATAGAAATGTGAAATCACCAAATAAAAGGAAAACTCTTCCAGTTTCATACCTATTCAGTGCAGTTCGATGTGGGCTCACGCACAGATTTTTTAGGGCTCCTTAGGTAGCTATCCCGGATAGCCTCTACAGACTCGTCACTGACCAATGGCCTACCAGAACAGCGTTTTTCCACCAAACTGCTGGTTTCCTTCAACTGCTTATCCGATCGAGTAATGTTATTCCTATGTGGTGACGCTTCGTTATAAACGGGTCAATATTCATGTTTGCACTTTGGTCATGGATTGGAATTTAGGGAGCCACAGAACACAGTGAATTTTCCTCTGTACCGTCCACATCTCTACTGGCATGGCTGTGGGCTGCTCTGCTGTATACACAGTGTTATGTCATCATCTGCACATACACCCATGCTGCTACATCATCCTACAGAAACTGGGAGGATTTTTCTTTTATTTGGTGCAGATTTCACATTTCTATCGTCTTTTGTTGCTTTCCTGTGACCGGTCAAAAGTGCACCATGACTTTACAGACACACTGTAGAATTATGTTAGTGAGTCTTTTCTCTGAACATTTTAAATATTTCATTCCATTCTTTTTTGCTTATATAGTTTCTGAGGTTATAATTCTTATCTTGGCTTCCTTATAGATTCATCTTTTTGTATGTTTTTTTCTGAAATTTTTCTTTATTTTTGATTTTTTTGTACTTTGAATATGATATATCTTAGAGAAGTGTTTGTGTGTTTGTTTTGTTTTAAATTTATTGTTTTTGGTGATCTCTGATTTTACTGGATTAAGTGTCTGACATTAGTCTGGGAAAATTTTTAATCATTATTGCTGCAAAATTTTTTTCTGTTTTTCTTTCTCTTCTCTGTTTCTTCTCTTCAGTATTCTCATAACATGTTTGCTGCACCTCTTTTTTTCAGTTTTGGAAGTTTCTATTGAGATATACTCAAGCTGAGACATTCTTTTGACAGGTATGCCTGGCTATTAGAAAGCCAATTAGAATCATTTTTAAATTTTGTTATAGTACTTTTTATTTTAGCACTTCCTTTTTATTTTGTCTTAGATTATATTGCTCATCTCTTCTTTCATACTGTTGTGGATGAAAAAGGGGTGCTGTAATAAATCTAAGCAAAAGGAACTTCACAAGGTGAGCTGATCCCAAATTCTTAACTAACCATGAGTCATCACACCTCAGACCTACAACTTTCTTAGCAAAACTATACCTTTTTTTTTTTTTTTTTTCGTTTTTCTGAAGCTGGAAACAGGGAGAGACAGTCAGACAGACTCCCGCATGTGCCCGACCAGGATCCACCCGGCACGCCCACCATGGGGCGACGCTCTGCCCATCCTGGGCATCGCCATGTTGTGACCAGAGCCACTCTAGCGCCTGGGGCAGAGGCCACAGAGCCATCCCCAGCGCCCAGGCCATGTTTGCTCCAATGGAGCTTTGGCTGCAGGAGGGGAAGAGAGAGACAGAGAGGAAAGTGCGGCGGAGGGGTGGAGAAGCAAATGGGCGCTTCTCCTGTGTGCCCTGGCCGGGAATCGAACCCGGATCCTCCGCACGCTAGGCCGACGCTCTACCGCTGAGCCAACCGGCCAGGGCAAAACTATACCTTTTAATTTAGCAAGCCCTGTCCATTGTTTCTGTGCATCTAGGTTAACACATCTTTGAAATACTTCTTTTTTAGGCTCCTTAGTAGTAGTGACCACCTTAAAGAAAGCACATAATCTTGTTGTTTTGTAATCTAATCTTTGCCTTGCTTTGTCATACCTTTATATAATCTTCCTTATATTTCACTTTTTAATTCTAAGTGCATAAAACAAACGTAAAAACTGACATTCTGAAAACATTTTTCTCAGTTAATTGAGATCTTGATTTCAGCCATATCTTCTTTTTTCTCAAAAGAACTGTTATAAAAATTCTCTGTTTATTTAGATGTTCTTTCATGGACTGTATCTACTTTATCTATTAAAGCCTTATCACATTAATCATAGCTGTTTTAAATTGCTAGTCTGATAATTTCAACATCTCTATTATAACTGAATCTGCTTCTGAAGTCTGTTCTGTCTCTTTAAACTGTATTTTTTGTCTTTCAATATGCCTTGTAAGTTTTTGCTGATAGCCAGATATGATATAATAGGTAAAAGGAACTGTTGTAAATGGGTTTTTAATAATGTAGTGGTAAGGTGTGTGAGAAGAAGAAGCCATCTATAGTTCTATGATTAGGTGTCAGTATTTTAGTGAACCTCTGTATCTGAACTATAAATTTTATATTACATCTCAGCAGCACCTCCTTTAGGTAGGACAGGATAGCTACTGTGTAGTATGGGCTGAAATTGGATAAATTCCTTCACCCATATGAAAGGTTAGAGGAGGTTGGTGTTGAGAATTTTACTACTCTCAAAGTGGTTAGGTTTGATAAACCCCAATAAGTTAGCTCCTTATTAAATAGCTTTTTTCCCCCTGAATGTAAGCTTTTAAAAGAACATATTATTCTAGAATATTTTATTTATTTTTTGTGACAGAGATAGAGAGACAGATAGGGACAGACAGATAGGAAGGGAGAGAAATGAGATGCATCAGTTCTTTGTTGTAGCACCTTAATTGTTCATTGATTGCTTTCTCTTATGTGCCTGAACCAGGGGGCTACAGCAGACCGGGTGACCCTTTGTTCAAACCAGCAATCTTTGGCTCAAGCTGGTGAGCCTTGCTCAAACCAGATTAGCTCATGCTCAGGCTAGCGACCTTGGGGTTTTGAACCTGGATCTTCCTCATCCCAATCTGACACTCTATTCACTGTGCCACTACCTGGTCAGGCTATTCTAATATATTTTAAACTGGTTACCTTTTCCTTTGTTCTGCCAGTAGTAGAAAGAGTTTCTTCTCAAATATTCACTGTGAGTACCTGCTCAAGTTTCTAATGGTAAATGCCACAAAATTGTAGATACTTCCTTGTGACTGGGTTCCCCTATATTAATAATCAAATGTGTCTAGGCTGAGTCTCCAGTAATTCATTAAATAAAGTTTCCTTAACCCATCATAGTTTCTCATTGAGGATTCTGTTCATGTGTTTCTCCTCTGATAAGATTGATTAATTAATTAATTTATTTATTTATTTTTCATTAAATTCGTCAGGTTGACACTGGTTAACATAGTTGTACAGGTTTTAGTTGCCTAATTACACAACACATCTCAGCATACTGTATTGTATGTTCATTCACCCCCTCCCAGATCAAGTCTTTGTCTGTCACCATTTATCCCATGGCAGTCTCCTCCACCTATTAATTCCAAGTATTTACTTTATTTTCTGTCCAATTTTGAAGACAGTGGTTTCCCTTGTAACCTCATTTCTTTTCTGAATCTATGAATTGCTGATTTTTTAGTTTATTCTGCTCTTTGCTTATTATTAAGATGAATTGGTGATTTCTAAGCTCATAAAGCCAGTTCTGTTTTCTCTTTTCTTTTTTTTTTTACATTTTGTAGAATAAAAAAATTAAATATGCACATTTTATGCAATTATAATAAATTTAACACAATTTTATATTTAGGAATTGAGTAAATATTACCATATGCACCATTAAATTTTAAATTGTTAATAATTAATATGTTTAAAATTTCCTTATGGTTTCTTTCTTTACCCTCACTCTAATCAGGATTTTCCACCCTAGTTTAACCTCCCATTAAGCTAAGAAAAAATATATAAAAATGTTATGACAACAGAACCCACCTTCTTTATAGTATTCTCTTACTGTCTTCATTTAATTTTTATTGTTTTTGTTATTCACTATTTCTACAAATATTTAAATATTGTATGTATCAAGTAGTTCACTAGTATTAGAGCATACAATGGTGAGAGAAATAAAGACATTTGTCACCCTTAGGGGCTTCACAGGCTGTTCAAGATACTTGATTGTCTATTATTTCACAGCTAGTCATTTATGTGCAATAAAGGTCTGTGATGCATTTTCTTTGTGTCCTCTAAAATGTTTTAGGTGACAGTCTATGCTTTAGCTATAGTTATTGTCACACTTGATCCACTAAAGAATCGAGGAGACTTCTTCCTTCCATTTGCACTAACGGATGTTTTATACCCTCATAATATATATTAGGGATTCTGACTTATTTGAAATTTTAATTCAACTAAATGATTTTACTGAGAACTTTCATATGTAACAAATATAAGATAGATGATCTATGCTCTTAAATTCCTTACACATTAGTTATTACGAAGTTGGCAGTGGAGCTGTAATGTGGGAACAGAAGGGAGATAAGTGAAAAGTATCAAAAAAATCAAGAAGAGACAAGTGCATTAAAATAGGCATAAAATGATGTGGGAAAAACAAATAAAGAATCACATCTAATTAGAGAGATTAAAAAAGGTTTCTTTAGCTCTGCTTAGTTGGCTCAATCGTAGAGCGTCCAAGCAGTGTGTAGAAGTCTTGAGTTTGATTCCCAGTCAGGGCACAAAGGAGAAGTGACCATCTGCTTCTCCTCCTTTTACCCTCTCTCTCTCTACCTCTCTCTTTCTCTCTCACTCTCTCTTCTTTACCTTCCTACAGCCATGGCTTGAATGGTTCAAACAGTCTGGCCTCAGACACTAAAAATGGCTCCATGGTTTCTCCTCAGGCACTGAAACAGCTCCTTTCAGAGCAAGGAGCAGCAGCCCCAGATGGGACTTTTAGTGGGCTTGCAGGGTGGGTCCTAGTCAGGGCTCATGCGGGAGTCTATCTCTGCCTTCCCACTTCTAACTTAATAAAATTTTTTTAAGTTTCATTAAAGAGATGGTGAGATAGAATTATAGAATTTTAAAATATGAAATTCAAGGTGGATATAGAAAATGTTTCATAAAGATGGAGTATAATCATAGATGAATCAAAAGCATGAGTCAGTAAGCATCCCAGAATGACTATAGAATGATAATTTATTGATGGTCTATCAGATTAGACAATAAAAGCTTAAGAAAGGTAATTTGAGCCCTGGCCGGTTGGCTCAGCGGTAGAGTGTCGGCCTGCTGTGCGGGAGACCCGGGTTCGATTCCCGGCCAGGGCACATAGGAGAAGCGCCCATTTGCTTCTCCACCCCCCCCCTTTTCTCTCTGTCTCTCTCTTCCCCTCCCGCAGCCAAGGCTCCATTGGAGCAAAGATGGCCCGGGTGCTGGGGATGGCTCCTTGGCCTCTGCCCCAGGCGCTAGAGTGGCTCTGATCGCAGCAGAGCGACGCCCAGGATGGGCAGAGCATTGCCCCCTGGTGGGCATGCAGGGTGGAGCCTGGTTGGGCGCATGCGGGAGTCTGTCTGACTGTCTCTCCCCGTTTCCAGCTTCAGAAAAACACCAAAAAAATACAAAAAAAGAAAAAAGAAAAAAAAAGTAATTTGAAACAAAATGATGAGTTTCTAATGCAAAGCTGAGTAGTTTCAAGTTAATGTGATAGTTAGAGAGGAGCAATAGATCTGTTTTAATAAGAAAATAAAATATATAAAGCTTTACTGAAAGAAAAAAATTCTGAAGCAACAGTAGAATAATTTGGATTTGAAAAGGCTGAAAGGGTAAAGACCAGATAAGTAGGCCTTATAAAAGCACACAATTAAGTTCATCAAGCCTGAAGTTAAGCAGTGACAGAGAAAACAGATGGAAATAAATGAATAAAAGCTATTCCATGGAAGCTAAAATTAATATAATTCAGCAAATCATTGGCCATAGATAATGGGAGAGAGGGAGGAATCAAAAATGATATACAGATTTCAAGCCTGAATTGAACTGTTAGAATAAATTAAATGTCAGAAAAATAAATTGTCTTGAGCAAGAAAATGAGGAATGCTTCAATGATGCAGTTAGCTTTGTGGTCTCCTGTTCTAGAGAGATATTAG